>NC_041405.2:66236591-66449091 GCF_900747795.2 Erpetoichthys calabaricus
AATACTGGACCAAACTATGAACGGAGTACAAGGAAAGAATCTAGGAAAAGTCTTATTACAGTATGAATTACTTTTTCATTTTGGACATGAAGATATTTAAAATTATTGGCTTTTCTCTTGACAAAAATTGATCAACTAATTGTTGTGTTGGCTATCAAAGAACACACAAGACCAGTTGCTTCTCCAAACTTCAAACTTTTACTCCTGTTTTCTTACAGTGCACATCCTCCAGCTGTCACAGGAGCAAATCAACAACCAATCCCATCTGTGTATTTTAAAGACCTTCTCATCAAGATAGTACAAGCAGGCAGGTAGACTTCAAAGTTGTCTCTTTATGCTAATACATGTCCTAAAATGGCTGAATATTTTTTTTTTGCATGTGTCAGTAAAGGTTACATACTTTCTTCTTCTTCTTCTTTTTTAAATTAGTTTCCCAAGCTGTTATCTCTAAGTTACCTTGTTGTGACTTAGTGTGGGTGGGAGTGTGTCACAAATGCACTGACCTCACATGCTGTGCAGCTTCTTGACTTCTGCCAGATGTTATCAGAACAGCACCAAATTCCTGTAATACTGGAGTCAGCTAAGTGGGTTTATAACAGGAAGAAAATTATTCACATTAATCAATAAGCAAAATAAGAAGTTTGAAAAAACAGCCAATATTATGCATGTATATTGTGGTTTATTTATATTTTTTTTTAAAAAATCAAGACAATATAAAATTTACATAAATGGAAACACAACACTAAGAATGTTTGAAGTAATTCCAAATTTGCTCCTCCTTTCACATGCTGCTTGCCTTTAAACCTTCCTATCTTGTGTGTTTAGCCGATGACTATTGTGTGCTTTGACGGGTTGGGAAAAAGGAAAGTTCGAGTTCTGTACCACTGAGCTTATGTGAAACCTTTTAGAATGTAGCTATATTTCTATTGGGATTTTGGTCTTTATCTGTAAGGCTTGATTTTTTTTGCTGCCATCCTTACTACTCCACATGTAATTTCAGCTAAATTCATTAGTTTTAATTACAACATGGTGATGGATACTAAATGCCTAGCAAAGATTGGGCCAATAGCTCTGCAACCAGCAGTTAACATGGAGTCAGCATTTGTCTGTCTGTCTGCCCCGCTGATTAATCAGCAAAGTGGCAATTCTTTTATTTCTGTCAGGCAACATTGGGAAACCATGGACAATACACACTTGGAAGCACTTGGAAGAACTGCAAAGGTGCAATGGAGGTCGAAAGAGCCCATTACTTTTTGTAAAGCCGTGTGTCCCCTTGGCTCAAATCAATAAAGAAGAAAGAAAAAAAAAATTACAAATGTACACATTTACCATACAAAAGGAATTAATCTGACAAGTCACAAATTCCATTGTTCTTGTGATACATGTAAAATATCTGAATGGAGAACAAGAGCAGTGATACAGTGGGAAGGCACCTCAAACAAAAAACACGACCCTTTAAGTTTGAACCCAACTGATGTGCTTCAGCAGATATACTGTCTAATTAGTAATCATTAGTGCCATAGTTGTAGACCAACAGATTACTCTAGGGCTTAAAGCTGCGAAGGTCAAGTGGCAGCAGTTTAATAAAAATAGCATTGTCCATGTCCATTAACATTAAGGCATCAGGACCTTGTAACATTTGGCTGTGTTTGCAATAAGTGTTTGCAGTTTGTTTTTTGCCTTTCTCTATGGGGTTTTGTACTTTCTTTAATTTACATGTAGACATTTTTTATTTTATCATAGCATCATCATCTCATACCATGGTTAGGTCTTGACAATCCACAGGTTTCATTGTCTTGCCTTTTTAAGAAAAAAAAAAAGACAGAAAAGAAAAATATTTTGGAGTTAAAAAAATATATTTTTGGTTATGTCTTGATGCCCTTAAACTACAATTGCTCCGTCCTGAGTATGATGTTAACCTGCATCCAGCCCTGAAAGCAGAACCTTTGGCTTGCAAGGGAAAATTTGGGGGTTGGTGGCAGGATTGGCACTCCAGCTACTATAAAACACCTCACACTGTTCCATTTCCATTCGAACTAATGTGGTTTTGAGGTGTCACCCGTTGCATGGCTGCACTCAAGTCGTAGTTTGGGATCCTGAGGTGGTTTGTCATGTGGTGGGTACGGCAACGTGCTGTATCAGTGTATACTCCTAACCTCTTCTCTATCTTGGTGTTTGGACCTGTAACATTACCATATAAAGGCCCCCTTTGCTCCATCTAGTTACTCTGTGCTGTATCTCTTGCTGAGCATTGGTTATTTGGTGCATTTGTGGTGCTTACCTTTCTTTTGTAGTAGCTGCAGCCTTTCTGTGTCTGTTTCATTTTGTGGGTGTGTTAAATGGTTCTTTCTAAGGCACCTCACCGTTTTTCCAATGCAGCAGTGAGTCCCCTTAACTTTCCTGGGGCTCATTTGTATTTTTTCAGTCATTCACTAGCCATGCAATTTTTTAGAGCCTTGGACTGTCCTTGTACTTGTTTTGTTTGAGTTTGTATTGATCTCAACCAACAAACAACTGCTATATCCTGTCAGAATTTGGCTGGTGACTTAAAGTCAGTATGATGCCTTGATTTTGAATCTGGTTAAAAAAAAAACAACCTGCAGCTAGGGGCCTCCAAAATTTATTTATGAACTGCTGGCATAAAATTAGTATTAGTTTAATTTTCTTAAATGATTTTTGACATTGTGATATAATCAAAATTATGCAAACATGCAGAAATTAAAATTTAGAAATACATTATGTTCAGGCCTGACCCTTGCTAGAAAAAAGGTCAATTACCTAAAGGGATATGAATGCAGGAAAACAGCAGGGTATTCTGGGGCACATCTCGATTTTCTCCTAGGGGTGTTAAGCTTCACGGAACAAGAGAAAGAGAGAGAAGCAGATCACATATAGAACTCCTAGTACACCCCACGTTGACAAGTTCATAGGTCTATCATTTGTCAATTGCATTTAAATATAAAATGAACGCTGGATGGTATGGCCAAATTTTGTTATGCTAATTAAGGTGATTTATCTTGCATAATTTCTGGAATCTGGGCTGTATACTGAAACTGACATGAGATGAATAGTCAGACATTATGACCTAGATACCTCTTTATACCATATTAATCAAGCTGGCTTTTAGTAGTAAGATCCAATGATGGTTTTTGAAGAAATCTTTTATTATTTTGATTTTCTGTTACTAGAGAGAGGATGGATGTTATGGTGTGATGGAAAGTACAAAAAAAGAAGGAAACAGTATTGGTGCTGTATTATGAAATATATAATCCCAGTTTTTGGCTGTCCAATAAGCATGTAGGTAACAGAGTTGCATGTCTACAATTAGCAAGTCTGGTGCACGTATTAGAGTGTCAAGCCTGACATAACATGTTGAGCACATCTGCACTGGAAGGCAGTCTTCTGAAGATCTGGTAATGGACATATGGCAAAGCATCTGCAGTTTTCATTTTGTATCTGGAAATATTTGATGTTTCAATCATAAAATGACTCATGTAATTATTTTTTACAAGTCATCTCAGTAAATTTCATTTCTGACAGAAAGTGCTGTAAGTTTATTATTTTTTACTAAACAAACTGTTCAAATGGACTAGCATTGCTTCAGGATGTCAGTTATAGACCCATATATATATATATATATATATATATATATATATATATATATATATATATATATATATATATATATATATATATACACCTGCTGTCCCTATTTCAAATATTTCATCAATTGCTTTAACATGAATAATAAAAAAGATAAATAAAACTCTACAATAGTATGATGTGTGCAAAGGTAGAATCTCAGAAAGAAATGAAACTCTGACTCACAGTGCAGAGATTTGTTTTCTTAGAGACTCTCAGGGAATGCACTTGTAATATCAGTGAGTGCTTTAAGATTTATTGACAGATGAAAAAGAAAGAGAAATCTTGCTTTTGTGGGCAATATGCAGAATGCCTCTGGGCAGGATTACTAAGCAACATGTATAGCAAAAAGTAAACCAATAACATAATACTAATTGTAAAGTTACAGTATGTGAGTTTCTGCCTTATTACCTTGCCATTCATTCAACACTCACCAGCAAAAGTCAGCAGAGAGCAAATGTTTCTCTATTCATGTACATGTATTTCAAGCAGTGTGCAAGGCAAAGATGATCCCCATATTTGTTTGCAAGGTTCTAGAGATGCCAGAATCCTTGATTGGCAGAAGCACTTTCTCTGAGTATATAATTCTTGCCAAGTTCCCAATTAATATTTTAAAGACAAAATAAAGGAAGATGTGGTCATTTTCTAGGTCATCTCAGTGATTTTAGTTTCCATAGTTTCATATTTATTTTTACAGATACCATGGAAATAAAGGGTTACTGTCGATTTATTGATAAGAAGAGAAAACCATTTCACTTAAAACAATTATCTAAATAATTCTGCTTATCCATCTTTTTTCCAAACCCACATATCCAGGCAGGTGCCTATCCCAGTAAGCATTGGATGCAAGGCAGAAACAATCCATGGACAGGACGCCAGTATATTACAGGATGAACACACACACACACAAGTCAATTTAGAATCACCAGTCCACCTAACCTGCATGTCTTTAAGAGGAAACTCATAGGGACAGAGGGAGAACATACCAATGCCACACAGAGAGCACTCAGGCGGTGAAACCTCATTTCCTTCTTACAAGGCAGCAGCACTCCCACTGCATCACCCATGTCAACATACAGTAGCTCTATTACATACATAACCTGTCATTAACTGCAGTATCTGTAACAGTTTGACAATTACTGACTTTTTCATCTGTTGTTCTAGTACTGTCATATATTTATAGTCCCTCTAGATTTAGATTTCCACTACCTTGATGACCTGTACATGAAGCAAAGCCCACGTAACCCAAAAAAGAGAACACTTCACAGATATTTCAAGATGAGATCAGTGCAATCTTTTAGTTTGTGATGAAATGATGAATGAAATTAACTTTTATCAGAGGTAATCTGAAAGAATTTTACTGGAGTTCCAGGATCAACAGTCTTCCAGACGGTAATACTCAAAAACTGAAACATACCAGTGTGGTTGAGATACACTGGAGTATAAATAAACAAACTAAAACCGATAATAGAAAAACTGATTAGACAGAACTGTATTTGTCCCCAATGGGAGATTTGCCTTTTTACAGAAGATTATTAAATAAATAAACAGATAGATAGATAAATAAATATAGACACAGACACACACATGCACACACACACTATTATTTTAACACACACCAGCATGACTTAAGAGGAAAAAAGTAAAAAGAAAGAAAACTTGGCAGTTACAGTCAAAGTGCTTCATTATGCTGACGTATTGCTGTTGGCATAAATTCGCACCAGTAGCATTTCTTAACACACTTCTGCTGAATAATTAATTGGCTGAAAGTACTCAGTATTAGTTTGTCACAGGAAGGAAATGCAGCATTGTATGTAATGGCACTCAGCTTTGTTTTAATTCTCTCATTTGCTGCGACCTCCAGGGGGTCCAGAGTGCATCTTATAACTGAACCTGCCCTTTTAATTAGCTTGTCGATTCAGTGGACCTCTCTTGAAGTCATGTTACCAGCCCAGCACACTACAGAAAAGAAATTACACTGACCATTAAAGAGTTGTAGAACAAGTGAAGAAGTTACTACCCACATTAAAAGACCACATTGTCCTAAGAAAAAGAGCCTGCTCTTCCCCTTCTTATATAGTTCCTCTGTGTTACGAGACCAGTCCAACCTGTCATTGATGTGTACGCCCAAGTGTATGTAGGAATGGACCACCTCTACATCTACTCTCTGAATAGAGACCAGACATACAGGCTCTTGGTGCAGCAAAAGTTAAAAACCAGTTCCTTGATTTTGCCGATGTTAGCTTGGAGACAATTCTTTCTGCACCAAGACACAATGTTCTCCACCTGACTCCTATACTCTGACTCATCCACTTTATCAATACACCGCATAAGTGCAGAATCATCTGAGAATTTCTGCAAGTAACATGACCTGGGGCCTCATGTATAAACGGTGTGTACACACAAAAAAGTTGTGTACACCTGTTTCCACGCTCACTTCAAGATGTATAAAAACTAAACTTGGTGTAAAGCCACGCACATTTTCACAGCAGCCTCAAACCGTATGTAAATAACTTTCTGCGTTTTGCAAAAGGGTGGCACCCAGCATCAAAGCAGTGTTGTTATATTTATAGATGATGATGACTGGCTTCTAAGTCAATTTCAGTTTCCAAGAGCTATCCTTTTGGAGCTGTGTGCTGAACTGGTGGGGGCTCTACAAAGGCAGACTTTGAGGAATTGTGCTCTACCTGCTCCTTTGCAATTCTGTCCACTCTCAGGTTTTTAGCCACAGGAGCTTTTCAGTGTGAACTTGCTGACTGAGTGGTTATTTCACAATCATCACCAAGTCACGCCTTGCCAGCTGTATAGGATGGTATTATCTGCTTGTCATCGAGATATATAAGGTTTCCTTACACTGTGGTTGAACTGGGAAACATCAAAGCGCAATTCACAGAAATGTGCGATTTTCCAAATGTATTCAGAGCAGTCAATTGCACACACATTGCTATTGCAACAGCGCTGGACAAGTTATATCAGCCAGGGATGAACCACCAAAAGAGCTGGCATTACATCATCCATAGCTGGAGAACCTATAAAAATGACAACTCCAACTAGTGTGGCAAAAGGCAAGCAGTCCTTTTAAGGGTAGCGAGTCATCTCCAAGAGTCATGTAAATAGCAGAGAATCTATCCATTGTGGTGCTCAGCACTGATGCTACACTATAAAGGCACCTTCAAAGAATGAATTTGCTTATGTAGATTTGCTCAATGGATAGATAGAAAGCATCCCCACTCTATTAATGTGCTGCTCTATAGTCCACCGAAAATGTCACATTGTGCAAACATGTAGCGTACTTCATAATGTGGCACACAATCGTGGCTTGCCTGTACCTGAAGAGATGAGGTGTGATGAACCTGACCCTGACCAACCAAATGATCAGCCAAATTGAAGAGTTATATAACTTTATTTGAATGTAATTAGCAAAATGTATAAACAGGTAATCAGATGAAACATTTATTTTTTAACTAATTCATTTACATTGTGGTTAGTATCACATAGTAGTACAGCCCTTATATTCCTTAGTTTATTGGCCACATCTCTTACAGCATCCACTATTGCATTTTGGTACTCCAAGACAGCATCTGTCAGCACATGGCCAGATGGTTGCCCAGCAGTTTCCAAGGCAGAGGTGTGTGTGCAGTCAGTGCCCGAAGATGTGCTGGGCACAGCAGCACCATCACCACCTATGTAATATTGTCTGAAACAGAATAAACAGACGGTGGGCTGCGACTTGCCTTTTCATGTCGACTTTGATATCTGACCACTTCTTTTTTATTTCAGGCACTGTGCAGATTTCCAAACTGGAACTTTCGAGTGTCTCCACCACACTGTATTACTCCTTTTATTGCTTATACCACTGATGAAGCCAACAAATAGTAAGTTTTACCTTTTCTTCACTTCACATTTGCAGAAATTCTTTTTTTCCATGTTTTTGCCATTGACTTTTAACAAAAGTGAACAGAAGAGGATCTTTATATTGATTTGCATATTCCAATATGAAAAATTCTCGGAGGAGTTTGGGTGGGGCTGTAGGTGTGTGCACGTGCATTAAATTTCACATTCATTAGGATTTATGAAGTGGAAGTGTGTGGAACTTGCCATACGCACAGTTCTATCCATCTGGATTTTTTTGTGTGTACACGCAATTCCAGCTTTGTCTGTATGCCATGTTTTAGTGTGAATTCTACACATGGCATTATACTTGAGGACCCTGGTGTTATAGTTACCTCTCAAGATGTACAGGGTGAAGAGAATTGTTCTTGTAGTTGTTTTGAATATACATAGATAGAATATGTTTGAAAATGTAGTCATTGAAAATGTTACATCAAGGTAGTCTGTCAAAAAATGAATGAAATTTTATTGACAAGCAGCGAAGCACTTGGGCATTCAGTGTTCAGACACCAGAGGCAAGAGAAACTGATGTTTCACTGTTCAGTAACTGGCTGAGCCATACTGTGTTTATAGTTAGACTGTTTGTTCAAGTAAGTCATGGAAAATCACTACACCCTCCCAGTCTTATTCTGATTTAGTGAAAGGGAATGACAGGGCTGAGAAGCTTTATTGTTTTTTTTTCCCTAAGTGAAAAATAACTGCAGAAGGTGTATGTTAGGGTAAGTTTTTGTGGTAGTAAGCAATTGTGCAAAATCAGGTAGAAAAATCTCTGTTAGGTCATGGGCTAAATTCAAGCCACCAAATATCCGTAAGTTCCAGTATTTGATCTATAAATACAATGAATCATTAAATATACAAAGTGATGTGTGTTGTGTCCCGTGGGCAGTAATTAAAAGAAAAATAAATATCAAAACATTTTATCTGTCTTTTCAAGGTTATGTATCAGATATCCCCCGTGACCCTGTAGTTAGGATATAGCGGGTTGGATAAATGGATGGATGGATGTATCAGATATCTTAACTTTCTGCATATTTGCAGCTATGCTCATCACAATCAGTAATCAGTGATCAGTGAGGTTCATGGCTGGTGAGGCACTGACTCCTTCAGAGTCAGATTTACAAATATATGAACCCATAGCTAATTTCACTATTCAGTTGGCAGCATGCACATTGCCTATATTTCATATCTCATCAGCATTCTTTACAAACATATAGGTAAGATACATATTTGGCTAAGAAAGAACGTTACATTTATAGCGCCAAGAGAGAGTGGAGGTCAAAATTTAAGGTCAAAATTTAGTTTTTAAGTATTGGATTGTTTTTTTCTTAGTCTGATCCCATTTTTTATAAAACTGAAAACCGTTTATAGTCTTACCTTTATTTGTAAATGAAGTCCATGCGCCTATTCTTCTCCACGAATATCTCCGTCACTTTCTTGTAAAAGTCCTCCTTATTTTCCTTTCGTTTTAAAAGTCTCTCTAACTCAATGGATATTATCAAGAAGAACAGCAGCAACAAGCACCCATTGGGCTCACATCCGCCCCCTTCAATGCGACACGGTACTGTCTGCCTTACCTTGTGCTTTTTCACTGCGGTTTTATGTCTGATCAGAAAGACCAGATATGTCACACACATTTATTAAAGATATTAACCAGACTATGGAAAGTCAGGGGGTATAATAAACATGTCTTTAAACATTATATTGGTGACATACAGAGAGACAGCTACAGGCACGCACCAATTGCATGCATCAACCCAGTGTGTGAAGGATAGCACAGTCTGAGGTAAGGTGAGGCTCGCCGCTGCCACATCTCGCATTTCTCCCCTGTATTTGAACAGGAAATGTGCAAATTCAGCAATATTGACTATAAAAATGATCAAAATTATTGGAATCATAAAGAAAACAAATTTATAGCACAGACCAGTGGACAAATGTATTTTATGTTATCATTATTAGTTTTTTTTACTTTTCATGCCTCCCCTGACCGCATGTCCCTGATCACAGTGTGCTTAGGCCTAAGATGCTCAAGGAAAGCAGAGAAAAACCTGTTTGCTCCTGTTAATACTGCTTAAAAATATACTGAATTATATAAAGTTATGCTTTAGCAATAAGGTAAACAAATAATTTTTTTCTGTTTTACATTTTCTGATTTTTATAAAAGTAATCCTTTAAATCTGAGAAACATTACATAATTAATCTACTGAATAAGTATGAATGTGTAATTATTACTTATACATTTATAACAAATGAGCAGTGTGATAAAGAGATTATGAACAATACTTTTAAAACTAATAATTTATTTTAAAGAATAATAATCTGTTTAAGTTCATATGACTGAATTATGATGAATTATGTGTTTATAAGCATGAACTGTGTGTATTGAGATTAAAATGAAAATCTGAAAAACAGGATTCTTCAAAGTGTTTTCAGCTTTTTTGTAAACATTTATATTGGTATAATGATGATATTGCTTACTTGTCAGGTTTCTCAAATGTCAGGCACATTATTAATTAGAATAATAATGTGAACTGCATGAACTGCATAATGTAAAAATTTGGATCCCTAGAAGGTGAAAGTTAAGAAATAACAATGGCTCCTAACAGAATTCATATCTAACAAACATCCAGTGGAGTGACAGAATCCAATTCGAGTAAATATTTTGCAGGCAGACAGTTGAAATAGTTACTTTTTAAAGATCCTGATTAATGCTAAGAACAGGTTTAAGCTCAGCAAGGGATATGTTAGCTTAAACTTCTTTGACTATGTGAAGGATTACTTACTCTATGCTGATTGACAAAACCGTCATTGTAGCAGCATTAAACTTTTATCAGACAGGAACAGGACTAGGGGTTTGACAAGCAGTTTTCAGTACAGTGAAACTAGCTAGGTATGCAGGAGATTCAGAGGTGAACTGCTTCTAAATCTTCAATATTTGTCTTGAAGAACAAATAAAAATTAAAGATATTTAGCTACAGGAGCGAATGTTGTTCTGATTAAAGCACTAAATAAAAAAGTTAAGTTCTATACATAATTCTAATGAAGAATTTTACATGTTCATCCAATCTTAGAAGTCTTTAATTAATTTAGTTTTTATTTTAATCAGGGTTATGAAAAATATGATGAATTAAACTTGTGAATATTAGTGTTTCAAAGTGTGAAACTGTAATCTGAAGAGGGTATTCCTTTGAAATTATTGTAGTGGAAAAGTCACCTTAGTTTTTAAAAACTCCATGGGTAAGGTTATTGGTCTAAAACCTATTTATTTTTTATAATGTCAGTCATTTATGATTCTCCTTGATTAAAACACATTGGTGGGAGCTGCAATAATGTCAGTCATATATGGATACCAAATTTTAAAAGGATCTAAAGTTCATATCAAAGCTTCTTGTTTTGTGATTATTTGATGCATTGCAGTACTGTGCTGGCACATTAGGTATAAGAAAGAGATCTCTGTATCCAATTAATTCTTCAATACCTAACTTAAATCAATATCTAAGATAGTATTACACTATCACAATAACTGTATATATAAAGAGCAAAACATCATACCACATTAAAAATGTAGCACTTAAAAAAATGACAGGTTGTGCCATAATAACAATAAACTTTCAGAATATCATTGTAAAAGTTCACTTGACAAGAAGTAACACTGAAAGCTCATCCTGGTTTCTCAAAGGTGTTCTTTTTTACAATGGTCATAATTGTTTCAAATTTACTTTGTGGAAAAAAAGCTATTCAGCTTTGGCTTCTGCCACCAGTACAGTTAAATCTTTTTCTCTGTCATGTAAATCTTGCTTTGGAATAGGTAATAATTGAAAATCCATTTTTTGAATACCTCAGTAAATATTATTTTCATGGTTTTGGCTTATGGTGTCAATGTATATTCCAGATAATGTTTTAATTATTATGAAGTGTTTATACAGCTAATAAGTCTTTAATTTCTTAAATTATGAATGGCATATACCAACCGCTTTACTCATTATAGTTTAATTTAGCTGTTTGGATGGCTGAGTCCTTTCCTTAAACTAATAATGTTATAGCACCAGATATAAATGCATCCATTTGTATCTAATAACATTCGTAAGAAAGGTCTCACCACTCTCTTTAAGACAAACAAGTTAGAAAATGTACGCGTGGCTTACCTTTCGGTTGTGTTTGAGGGCTGTGCAGACACTGTAGCATTCAATGGACTGAGTTTCAGGGTCCAGTGGTTATCTCACCAGGACTGTGCAAAATGCCGATAACAGGCCTGAACAGGACTCTAGTCAATCACAAGGACCACTCTCACACACACACCCCATATTCACACATAGTGACAATTTTAATTTGACAACATAAATAAAAAAAATAAAAAAACCTTTGTCATTAATTCTTTTTTTTGCTTTAGTATGCCTGGCCATAATAATTTTCATGAAATGGGACATGCAGTGCTGTTTGGGTGGTGAAAAATAGGGAAATACACAAAATATACAAGTTGGTGTAACCTCTGTCAAGGTAAAACTGACACAGGTAAATAATTTGTAGTTGTGCAGGACGTTTCTTTATTTTAAGTTAGATTAGTTCACAAATTTGCCAATGCTTTTCAAAGGGAGACTTTAGTACTAGAGTGTTGTACCGTGTTAGCCATTATGCTAGAGAAGGCAGTCATTATGCAGCTAAATAACCACCTCAATAAACATGCTATTCTTGATAAGTTTCAGTCGGGTTTCAGAACAAATCACAATACAGAAACTGCACTTGTTAAAGTAGTAAATAACTTGCGGGTAAATGCAGACAGAGGCCTTTTATCTGTTGTCATCCTCTTAGACCTAAGTGCCACATCTGATACCATCGATCACGATATTCTTAGAAATCGCCTTAAATATGGGTGGACCTCTCTGGCAGTTTCTTAAATTGGTTTGAATCCTACCTGGCAGGTAGAAAATTCTTTGTTAGTTGTGGTAATTATACTTCAAAGACACATCCATCCATCCAACCATCCATTATCCAATCCGCTATATCCTAACTACAGGGTCACGGGGATCTGCTGGACCCAATCCCAGGCAACACAGGGTGCAAGGCAGGAAACAAACCCCGGGCAGGGCGCCAGCCCACCGCAGTCAAAGACACATGATATTCTATATGGCGTTCCACAAGGCTCTATCCTGGGTCCGCTGCTCTTTTCAATTTACATGCTTCTGTTAGGTCAGATTATCTCAGGGAATAACGCAAGACTACCACAGCTATGCTGATGACACACAACTGTATTTATCAATAGTGCCTGATGACCCTGACTCTCTTGATTCACTGACACAATGTCTTACTTATATTTCTGAATGGATGAGTAGTAATTTTCTCAAACTACATAAAGAAAAAACAGAAATGTTAGTAATTGGCAATAATGAATATAATGAGGTTATTAGAAATAAACTTGATGCATTAGGATTAAAAGTCAAGACAGAGGTAAAGAATTTAGGGGTAACTATTGACTCTGACCTGAATTTTAAATCACATATTAATCAGATTACTAGGACAGCATTTTATTCATTTAAGAAATATAGCAATAGTTAGACCTCTTATACTATTGCAAGATGCTGAGAAATTAGTTCACGCTTTTGTTTTCAGTTGACTAGATTACTGTAATGCACTCCTTTCAGGACTACCCAAAAAAGACATCAATCGATTGCAACTAGTGCAGAATGGAGCTGCTATAATCTTAACTAGGAAAAGAAAATCTGAGCACATTTCTCCAGTTTTGATGTCACTACACTGGTTATCCTAGAAATTTGATTTGGTTCATCTGGACAAAGTTTTTAAGTGGGAGAAATATTTCAAGACTTATCCAAGTCTCTTCCTCAGTCTCAATTGACTGCAGGTTTCCCCAACCTTATAAACAGTACCTGAGTGGTGGATGTCGGCCCTTTTTATAGCCCACCCGGAAGTGCTCCAGGTGCTTGATCACCTGTTGCTAATTGCACTTCCGGGCGGGGCTGTAGAGGTGTTCAGGTTGGATCCAGGATCCATGCAGCACCCCCTGGCAGCCACCCCAGATCCCCAAAGTGTTGTGGAGAACTCCGTCTCCCATGGAGCCCTGTGGGAAACTGAGGCACCATCGTCACCCAGGGAGGCTGCCACCAAGCATCCCGGGGGAGGTACTGAGGAGCCCATGGCTGCTCCCCCGGAACATATGCAGCAGGGGCATCCTGCCCGGGCATGGGACCTGGCCGCCCATCACAACAGTCAGAACCCTACTCTCTGCAACCTTCATCCGCAAAGAGGCAGCCCTGTCAACAAATCCCAACATGGTATCGATCAGGCTTACTGGGCAACTCCAGAGTAAAGAGGAGTCCAGCCTCATTCGAGGAGTTTGGTTCTAGAACTAAGCAACTGAGCCCAGTTATATCTAGTTGGTATTTCTATGCCTCACCCACCAACTCCCCCCAGGAAAGGTGACATTCCATGTCACAAGAGTCAGTTTATGTGTCTGGGTTCTGGTCTGCCAAGGCCTCTGCTTTCAACTGCCACCCAGGACCAATTGCACCCAGCCCATATACCTCCTGCAGGTGGTGGTTCCACAGGAGGATGGCCCCACATTGTGTTTTTGGACTGTGCCTGACCAGGCCCCCTGGTAGGTCCAGCTGCCAGTGGGAACTTCTCCCTGGCCTGGCTCCAGGAGGAGGCCCCATTTTTTTAAATTTATAGATTTGCATTATTAGGGTCTTTGAATCTCTCTTTCTCTGACCCCTCACCTGGCACCAGTTTGTCTTGGGAGGCCCTACTAGGAGCTTCTGCTTCAGACAACATAGCTCCCAGGGTCACAAGGGCACTCACACTTCTCCACCACAATAAAGTGGTGATTTCCGGAGAGAACAATATAAAAATAAAAAAAAAATCATATTCATTGTTATTCGGATTGGCCAGAGGAACAGGTCTAGGAGGTGTTCCAAACTCTGTTCATTTAACAATTATTGAGAGCACTGTGCTCCTTGGAACACTTAAACCTTTAGAAATGGTGTTATACCCTTGCATTGATCCCTACTTCCAGACAATTTAATTATGGTGGTCTTAAAAGAGTGGACTCAAATCAAGTTCTAGACACATCTCAATAATAATTAAAGCAAACAGGATGCACCTGACCACAATTTGGAGTGCCACAGCAAAAGGTCTGAATACTTAATAACAGAGAGATTTTCACTTTGTCATCATGGGTTATTAAGTGTAGACTGATGGGCAAAATGACTAAATTATCCATTTAAAAATTAAATCTTTAACACAATGCTGTGTGCAGAAGGTGAAGGGGTCTAAATATTTTGTAAACTCACTGTATGTTTTCTTTTAAACACTATCCCTGAGGTATTGTAATGGTTAAATTCTTATTTCTTTGTTTTGCCTCAGCTTTGTGTCTAGCTGACATCTGTTCCTTGGCAAAAAAGAGAGATGTAAAATTCTCAAATTTACTGATGAATGTTTTGCATCCTCTGGAGCATTAATAATTGTATTAAACAACTTATACAAAATATGACAATGCCCCAGATATTGTAAACAAAATATGACAATGCCCCAGATACATACATTTTGTCTTTTACTTCTGTCAGGTGTATATTTTGGCTTGCCAAATGGTTGACTCTAATCCATATATTTCGACTCTTCTCAAAAAGATTTATATATTTATGACAAAACAAGGAAGTTATTGCATTTCCACCCATCAAACAAATATGACCTAAAAATAACCCTTTTTAAAATGTCACGAAGAACTTAATTCTCCCCTTTGTTCTAGAAGTATTTGAAGGTAGGTTTAGCTTCAAGTAGGAATGGAATGCATCATCTGTCAGCTTGCAATAATACTTTCACATTAAAGGTTTCAATGGAAATGAAGTATTTAACAATAAACTACATACATTAAACCTGTTTTGAATGTATATTCATATTGCATTTGGCACAGATGATTGACTATGCTGAAGTAGAACAAAAAGTTATGCTTATTGGATAGTCTCACAGTTTATCTTTTTATCCACTAATTTCCTAAACTGATATATTTTAATCACATAGTGGCTGGGGGTTATCTGAGTAGTACTAAGTGCAATACAAAAACCAAACCTGGATTAGGCACCACTCTATTGGATGCTACATGCATGTACACCTACATGTTTGCCTACAAGGGACCAGTTAAATATATTAGTCTTTGGGATCCATGAGAAAAGCTGGAGAACTCAAATAAAAAGCCGTGAAAACATCTGAGAGAATGTGCAAATGCCATCCGGCTGCATTCAAACCTAGTTATCTGGAACTCTGTGGCAGTAGCTCTACTTATGTACATATGGTTTATGGCCTTTTATTGTTTCATTCTGATTTTGGTTGCACCATGAAAATTTAAACTGAAATGCTATCAAATGATGTTGTACTTTCTTTAGTAAGTTGAAGTAGAGGAAATTTTCTTGTCATCTCTGCAGTTTGAGTCTGTGAACCATTATGGCACATGCAATTAGGCTCCAAGAGGTGTGGAATATGAATAAGCATCAGCAAAAAATGTCTCATTTAACTTAAAGAATATGTGAAGGTTGGGCTCTTTCTTATGGTTTGAGAAGCAGGCACATAGTTCAATAGATAATCTTCAGAGTAGTTTTTCTTTACTGGAGCTGTAATATCTCTCCCCAAATGTACCAAGCCCTTGCCTTTTTTTTCTTCCTGCTTATCTCTATAACCCATTTTTTTAAAAGAAATAATATTACCACTTTAAGTGCATCAGAAATTCGGTCTGTTAATAAGAATGCATCATAATATGAAGAACTGGTGCTGGCTTTGGATCTAATAAACTTATGGTCAGTTTGATTTTAGCAATCCGAAGTAGAACTTTCTTTTTTATTACTGCGTTGAACTAACTAAAATGATTCATGTTATTAATTTTGGAAGGTATATTGCTTCGTGAAGTTGTCAAATTAGCCATTGTTCTAATATACAGTACATCAAACTGCATCAGAATATAAGACAGCAGGAACATTGCTGCAATAAAGATTGATCATATATGGGTAAAATGTTTAAAGAAAAACTGCATAATTTTAGAAAGGTTACATTTTTTTTAAACTGATGAAGTATAACACAAACACAAAATAAAAAGGCAGTAAAACAGCATGCAAACCCAGACAATGAATTATACTAGATGGCATAAATAGGTCAATTTGTAATCAACATTAGTAAAAGTTCCTATATACTGTATATCCATTTTCATAATTGTAATAGAACTGCAGAATTGCATCAAAGTTGGGTTTTAATTAGGAAAGAATGTGAAAAGGCTTAGAGGGAAAATATATTTCTTGTGTTCATGGACAATAAAATTTAGGAATTAAAGCACAAAAGTTTGATTTTTTACAGCCCAAAGTAACTGAGGTGTGACAAGCACAATGAAAATGAAGCACATAAAAAAGTTTAGAAGAATATTGTGTTTACAATATCAAGTAAATTTAATGTTTAAAGAAATTAACCAGATGAAATAATTAGTGTTTCCAAAAAGAAATATAAAAACAGAAGGTCAAATGTAGTAGAAAAAATTGGGAAACATCTTGCTTTGGGTAGGAACATGGGGGCAGCATGCAAGAAAAGAACAATGCTTAATGTAATTAGCTTGTATATTTTGATGTTGACCTGGGCACTCCTTGTACATGCTAATGGTTCTCTCTCCCTTCATCCTTACTTGGTTTTGCAAATAATTGCTAGTTACTAACCTTCTGAAAAAAATATTTATCCAATTTTACAGCATCTATTACATTCATAGCTGCACTTGTTTAATTTTTCCAAGCAACTAAACCATAGAAACGTACCTGTTGCCAAATATGCCTCGGTGTATGAGGCGACTTCAGCCATCATGTTTTTTAAAGTATGGTGATGTCATTTTCAATTTCAAGCCCATCTTTTTACATCATAACATTTTGGAGAGTAGGTTAAGATTATGCTTCCAGAGCTTTCAACAGATCCATAATGCATTTAAACATAAAAAGTAGTAATTATTAGACATACAAGGCCTAACTTTCCACAGTTGCATCAAAAGTCATGCCAAACAGACATCAACAAGATAAATTCAGATTAAAAAACTTCAAAGCTCCTGCAATAAAATACAAGCACTATTTTTAATCTGTGTTCTTACCCAATGGACTCCTATAGTGGACAGTAAGATGGAGTTGTCAAGCCTCAATCAGACAGTGTGATGACCCTGGATAGAGGCAGCCATCAGAACTGACCTATGTTTATTATGATTTACATGGGTTTTATAAGTGTGGCTAGCCAGGTTTGTTATGGATTTGCAAGTCTGACACATGCACATGCATGAAAATACGCTTACAGTATCCATTTAAACACTGAATATGAGCAATGCCTGCACAGCCTGTCACTCTTTACTACTCCAAATAAGGACACACTAGCTTTGGCTTGAAAAGACCTGATGGGTGTCCTTTAGACCAGGGGTCCCCAACCCCCAGTTTGCGGCCCAATACCGGGCCGCAGCCGTCTGACAACCGGGCCGCAAGAGAACTGCCGGCAACAGAGACTCACTCAGACTTTTCAGAACACTTGGTGAGCGGAGCTTTGCAGCGGCACAGAGAGAGGAGAGAGACCGAGGTGAGAGAGTATTACAACAAAGTTTTTTTATGGTCCCGACAGTTTCCCCATATGACATGAGTCTATAGAAATCTCGTTACTACGAAGTACATTCAGCAGATACTTTCATTACAACGAAGTGACCTTGAAATGCTTGAATGAATCATCCACAGAGCAGTTAGATCTGTGGTCGCAGCTCAGTTGTGCACATTTACACAACGATCCCCAAACAGAAACATTGTAAAAAAAAATTTCTTTCTTCGAACTTTCCTCATACTGTTTTTTTTTTGCTGTTTTTGTTTTCTGTGGCTTTCAGTGATGCCTTTTGCTTATTGCTTGTCAACATTTGAAAAACATCCATTGGAATTTAATGTCAATGTCAACTTTATTTATATAGCACATTTTAAAACAACATAGGAATGCTGTGGCCAAAGTGATTTACAATAATAGAATTAAAGAAAAACATTCGATTAACATGAATAACATATAAATAGAAATAAAATAAATGAACATAAATAAAATAAATAATAAACAGAAGTAATGTTACATAATCACAATGAGGAAACCATCAGTATTACTGAAGATCACGGAATGCAAGTGAATAGAAATGAGTCTTTAATCTTGTTTTAAACAGTTCAATTGTAGACGACTCTTTTATGTGATGAGGTAAAGAGTTCCACAGGTGAGGAGCAGTAGCTGCAAAAGCCCTGTCTCCCTTAATTTTACAATTAATTTTTACACTTAGTTTTACCCTCCTATAGAAACGGCAGACACGAAAAAATGATAACAGTGTTAATGTTTGTGATGTGCAATCTGTTGGAATGACAAATGCAATGCATGTAGGCACTAGGGCACCCCACCTTTACCCACTCTGCAGACTCAGTATCCAGCCAGGCTTTAGGAGTGCTGGAGGAGCCTGAGGAGGAAAATCTGAGGCAGCGGTGGAGCAGCAGCATGTGGGGCAGAGGCAGAAGACACCCGTTGTTCAAGTTGGCAGATAAAGTGGCTGCATTCAAAGCCTAACTTGATTTATGGGGCAGGCAAGCGAACATTGGGATTTTTGATATGTTTCAAATGTTAGCAGAGGTTGTTAAAGTTATCAAGCCAGGGCCTTCTTTCTCCCAGCTGGTGTATGATCACCTATCTCAGCTGTCAATAGAGTTTGAGCATTATTCCCAACCACAAAAGACCCCCGAAATGGGAAAGAATGGATCTGTGACCCATTTGTGAATAAGCCAGGTGAATCAACTTTGCCTGTGTTTGAAGAGGATCAACTGCTTGAGGTTGCAAATGATGGTGGCCTTAAAAGTATGTCTGAGACAACTTCAAATCTCCATACGTTTTGGATTAAAGTCAAGGTGGAATATCCTGAGGTTGCCACAAAAGCACTGAAAAGTCTCCTTCCATTTCCAACATCCTATCTTTGTAAGGCAGTGTTTTCTGCAGTGACAGCAACCAAAACGAGATTACGGAGTAGACTGAACATAAGCAACACACTTTGTGTGTCACTGTCTTCCATTGTCCCCAAATGGGATCGTCTGGTTGCAGGAACACAAGCTCAGGGCTCCCACTGATTCTGCATTATGGTAAGTTGTATAATTTCTATTACGATATTATAACTTAATAATAATAGAAATGTAATGTAAATTGTGTATAAAACTGCCCTTCGAACCCGAACCGAATCCTCAAAAACCGGTCCCGGGAAAAATTTGCTTCTATTAAAGTAGTCCTTGCTGTCAAAAAGGTTGGGGACCACTGCTTTAGACATTCAAGACTGATACACCTTACCAATGGCCACTTACCAAGGCACATTACTCCTTGCCACTATTAAAAAGGCCTCATCTCAGCTGCTAACTCTGTGGAAAAGAAATGGTAACATACCCACACCAAGGGCCTCATGTATAAATGATATGTACATACAAAAAGGTTGCATATGTCTGTCTCCATGCTCACTTCAAGATGTATAAAAATTAAACCTGGAGTAAAGCCACACACATTTTAACAACAGCCTTACACCATGCTTATGCATTTTTCTGCTCGGTTTTGCAAACGATGTGGCACCCAACGTCAAAGCAGTGCTACTGTTTCTGCGTGGTTTCCCTTTTTTTAGATTCACAGCCATTCCACAGGAATTATCAAATACACCGAAATTAATTGTATATTGTTTACAAATTTAAGACAATTGATTGTAATCATTCTATAACAATATAATGGTGCAAAACTATTCCAAATACCATAGCTGCTTTAGCGTTGTTATTCTCAATTTACCGTTGAGAGTATTTTAACCCATTGTTTCCGTGTGTGCTATCATAGCTACACATCTAGTGATTGGTAAGCTCTACAGTGAGCTGTGTAAAGAGTGCAGAGCATACAGCTTAGAGCACTGGAGGACATTTATAACGCACACTGCCTCAGAAAAGCTACTAGCCTCTGCCTGGATTCCACTCTCCCAAGCCACAGTCTATTTGAACTTTTTCCATCTTTAGAGCCTTTCCTGCATGGACCTTCAGGCTCAGAAACAGTTTCATCCCAAGACCTATAAAGGTGCTTGATCAGTACATCAGATGCTCCCAGTAGAACAGTTTGTACTTATAACTACAATTACCTCACTGTAAACTTGCACTACAATTGTAATATTGCACTACCTGAGCCACTTTATTAACCATTTGCACTGTCTGCACTATATGTGTATATTGTACTTATGCTTTCATATTGTATATTTTTCATTGTTTTTTATCATATTATTATTATTTTTTATCATTTTATAGGAAAATAAGTTTATGGAGGAGTTTCATATTGACTCTCATTGTAGATTGAAGAGAGTGCGTATTTACAGATTATAATGACGGACTGCTAAATTGATTTAGATTTCTAAGCGCCTTCCTCTTGGAGCTGTGAGCTATTAGAATACTAGGATGTATACTTCATATCACTTTTATGATGAAATGAATTATAGTATGTATATTACATTTTGCAGATAAATTGTTAACTTCATTTAAATAATCCATACTGTTAACAGTTAAACATGTGGGGGCATGTTGGCATAGCGGTAGCAATGAGCTGGTGCCAAGTCCAGGGATTGTTCCTGCTTCATGCTCTATGCTTGCTGGGACGCACACGACCCTGGACAGATGGAAGGAATAATTAAATATGTATAATGAAGATTTTACAGTGTTTCTTAAAAGTTTTGAAGAATCTGCATTCTAAGTTTACAGCAAGTATTTACGTTTATTACAGACATTTATTGTGTGGTAATTGGTTACGTCAAGAAACTGAACAGAAGGACAGCAATTGGGGGTTGGCATGTTTGACAGAGACAGTACTGCTGCAATAAATTATTTCATCCAGGGTCGCACGGGAGGTAGAAACAACCCCTGGATGTGGCGCCACTTCATTGATACTGCATTTCATCATGAAAAAGTATACATTTTAGTATTGTAAAATGTTCAGAGAGCTGTAATTTCATGAATGTGATGTATTCTGTGTGGCGATCACTGCCTGCGCACTCCTGTTGGTATAACAGAAAGCCTGTTTAAGAAGAGATTAATGGCTGGGTCGGAGACTGCATAAAATACAAAGCATTTAACGTGCCGCTTTACCATGTTTCCCCGAAAATAAGACCTACTCTGAAAATAAGCCCTAGCATGATTTTCAGGCCGCTCTGTAATATAAGCCCTACCCCAAAAATAAGCCCTAGTCAAGATCGTCAGCTAAAAAATAAGGTGCCTAAGGCCAGGTTTATACCTCACGCGATGTGACACGTGTGCCCTACACATCCATTAAATTCCGAGGACGCCTTGCCACAATATCTCTGAAAAGGATGTTTAATGATTACATCCATCAATTCGGGGATGCGCCCATTCCAGCAGTATCAGAGCAAGACAGAAAAAAATCTCTGGACGGGGCATCAGCTCATCACAAGGTAAACACAAGCACACACATACACTGGTGTCATTGTAGCTTCACCAAATCCCCAAACCTTCATGTCTTTGGATGGAAAACTGAGCACAACATGGAAACCCACCAGGAAAACATGCAAACTCCAGGCAGGGATCACAAGGGATGTGACTCCCTGCGAGACAGCAGCGATACCGCTCTGCCACCGTGCCCCCCCCCCATATGTGTAACTATTAAGAGTATTCATTATTTAAACAAAGTTAACGATTTATCTGTAAATGTAACATACATATTTTAATGCATTTCATCATGAAAGTGATATATTGTAAAGTATAAATCTAAGGATTCTAAATTCAGAGAACTTGAATGTCATAAATTTAATGTGTTCTGTGTGGCGATCTATAGCTGCTTGCCGCTGCTGTCAGGTCAGGAGGAAATCCCAGAAGCGCGTTGCGATTAACAACTGGGATGACGTTTACGACGGTCTACTTTAATGATAAAGTAAACTACAAGGTTAAAGTGGACATTTTGAGTTTAAAGTCAAAATTTCCACTTTAATCACAAAATAGACATTTTCATTATGTCCTTATTTTTTTATTCCAGAAGAAGATGACATGACTGTATTGGATAAATGTATATTATTGTACATGAATAAATATAAGATATCCCCTGAAAATAAGCCCTAGTGCATCTTTTGGAGCAAAAATTAATATAAGACCCAGTCTTATTTTCGGGGAAACTCAGTAGTTACAATGGGATGTGAGAAACCCTAGTAAATTAAACATCACTTTTAAGATTAAGTTTACAATGTTCTACTTTAATGACAAAATAAACTAAAAGGTTAAAGTGGAAATTGTAAGATTAAAGTTGACATCTCGACATAGACCTTTTTTCTTCACTGTGTCCCTAATTTTTTTTTCTTCTCTGTGGCATAAATACGGTTCTGTATGACACTCAGACACTTGCCTTTTCACGTCTACTTTGACATCTGACCACTTCTTTTTTTATTTTCTGACACTTTTGAGCATCACTCCATCAGTTTCCTTCTATTGCTCTTACCAGTGCCTAAGTCATCAAATGGTACGTTTCTCCTTGCATCCACTTCCCATTTAGTGAAATTCTTCTTTTTTACACATGCTTTTTCCATTCTCTTTTAACAAAACATACGCATATTTCTGTTTATGTCCATATGCTATGTTTAGTGTGAATTCTAAGCATAGCATTATACAGGGAGATTCACTTGAAACAGGCCCCAAATATTCTGTAACAACTCTCGCTAGGACGAAGTAATTTGAACAAAACAACGTGCAGTGTGCTCTTCATTATATGGAGCTTCAAACAAGCCTGGATGCCCCTGTCTCGGAGTGATGAGGTAGACGCCGGACAACCATTGCGATGTTTAACCTCCGTTTGCAAGTTCTGGGTGCATAACACCTGTACCCCTTCACTCAGTCACTGGACTTCTCATCAGGATGTTGGTGTACAGCATGTCTTCATGGTGCGAACCTATTGGTTCACCAATTTGTTTAAGCGATGTCAGAATCAACTGGGTGATCATGAGTTATCGGAAGGTTACTTCCAGCAAGATGGAGCAATGTGTCACAAATTGACTCCTTCTTTGGCAACAGGGCAATTTCAAAGGGGCTTTGGCCACCTCGGTCTCCAGATCGACACTACCAGACTTCTTTCTTTGGGGTATGCTCAAAGGAAAAGTCTATCGGAACAAGCGTCGCACAGTGGAAGATTTGAAGGAACACATCCAATGTGAAATTGCTGCTATCCCCCCATGAGACGCTTGCCAATATGTTCAGGAACATGAAGTGAAACCACTTCCAGCAATCGATTACACACACAGTACATCAAGGTATATAGCGTATTTTTTTGGTTCAGATTGCTTCATTCTAACAGGAGTTACAACAATATTTTCAGGGCTTCTTTCGAGTGAATCTCCCTTTACATGAGGCCCCAGGTGCCCAGCATTTACCTTATAACTTTAATCACCCAAGTTTAGCAGAAAAGTATAATAGTTTTAAAGTGAAGCAAAACGTATTAACAATAGTGTATGAATAACTGAAAAAAGCCATGAATAATATAAAAATATAAATGAATTATAGTAAATAAATAGCAAATAGCAAATAAATAGCAAATCCACCACCAGCTCCTTGGTTTTGCTGGTGTTTAGGTGTAGGTGGTTTGAGTTGCACCATTTAATAAATACTTTGATTAGGTTCCTATACTCCTCCTCCTGCCCACTCCTGATGCAGCTCACGATAGCAGTGTCGTCAGCGAACTTTTGCATGTGGCAGGACTCTGAGTTGTATTGGAAGTCCAATGTATATTGGCTGAACAGGACCAGAGAAAGTACAGTCCCCTGCGGCGCTCCTGTGCTGCTGACCACAATGTCAGACCTGCAGTTCCTGAGACACACATACTGAGGTCTGTCTGTAAGATAGTCAATGATCCATGCCACCAGGTATGAATCTACTCCCATCTCTGTCAGCTTGTCCCTAACACTAGAATTACCAGAGCCTACGAAAAAACTCGTAAATCCGGCCCACCTTAAAACCGTTCTCACCTCTCTTTTGTCTTCTAAATGTGCTGATTAAGACGAGCTGCAAGTAGCCGGCTATTCCATCTCCCATCGTCACAGAACATTCACTAAGTTTTTCCAGCTCATGCCTTGTTTGATTATCTGGGAGTGACTGAACTGCTGGAGTTTTAGAATGGAAATAATAGATCGTTATTTGGAATACACGCATTTCATGTGTGTTCCGTTTCTACAGTAATCTGTGTAAACACATTGCTAAAACAGAAACATTTTCATATTTTAGGTATAAATGTTACAAAATGTAGGCATAAACTATAGAATGTGTGAAGCCTGAAGTCCAAACATCAAATAAACACTTTCACAAAAGGTTCAAGGATACTACAACTCTTTCCGTGACTTAACGCTAAGGTTTGCTGACTTGGAGCACAGAAACCCTGCTGTGCTACAGAGACGCGAGTTTGATTCCCAGCTTTGGAGAAAGTGTTTTTTTTTTCCTCAAACGGACATAAAATTTATAAATTGGTATGCACTGTAAATCATTAAGTTTAAAATGTCGATCGCGGTTATTTCTGTTGATTAATTCATGCTTTTTACTTAGAGTCAGAACAGGAGCTTGTTCAGCTTATTCAGCTTCTGATCTGACTCAAACAGCGCCAGTATAACTTCACACCCAACCTGACGCTGTTCGTTTTCAAATAATATTGCATTACTTTGACAATGTTTTCTGATTGGTAATATTCGCGGCATAAAATGATTTCTTCAAAACGTCACATATATTTGTCTCTTTCTTTTTTTAAAATGTGTGTTGTAGCATGCAGCAACTGGCCACCTGCATGTTCTTGCGCACACTGAATAAGACAGCGCTATATGCAATCATCAGATTCAAATGTTAACAGTTATATAGCACGGAATGGAAATCAGCAGTTCTTAGCATTGCACCACGCAAGCTGTCATATCAACCGCCTACTGTAACTTGCTTTCTTTTTTCTTCGGTTATAGTCTTGAATAAAAGTGCACTTGTTTTGTTATACTTTTACATCAACAATGTTCCTGTGTTTGAGCTACATGGGCATGCTCAAAAAATACTAATGCCACGAAAAGTGCATGCAGACACTTCAGTTCACAAGCATTGGTATCACAATGCAGTCACAAGTACACTGCAGAGCTTTAGCGAGTCTTTATGTGAAAACAGCAGTGTCAGATGGGGAGTGTCTGATGATTGCATATAGCGCTGAAGTGACTGCTCTTTACTATGCTTTCCTCTGAATGTCCTGGAGTACAAAAGAAACAGCATACAGCAACATGTGGAGACTGGCAAGACTGTGGGAAGAAAAACACGTGGTCGTATGTATCGTGATACACTGCAGAGCTATAGCGCGTCTTTATGTGATAACAGCAGTGTCAGGTGGGCTAGGGAAGGATCCTGAACGCGACAGAGAATGAAAAGTGAATTAAAAAAATAAATAAATAAAGCTAACCTTTACAAATATCATAGTAAAAATAAGAACACTTCACAAAAGGGAGTCACGCAGGATCGATCTCATGACCTTCTGATTACCAGTCAGCAACTGATACTGTTGCGCCACGGCAGCAGTCATAGTAAATGAGTATCAATGTCACACACTAAGGCGGCTGTTTTTGGCAGCGGCTTTTTTTTTTTTGTACCTTTTGTGAAAGTGTTTCTTTGATATTTGGACTTCAGGCTTCATACATTATATATTTATGCCTACATTTTGTTACTAGAATATAAAAAAAGTTTCTGTTTTAACAATGTGTTTACACAGATTACTGTAGAAACGCAACACACATGAAATGCGTGTGCTCCAAATAACGATTTATTATTTCCACTCTAAAACTCCACTTCACTCCCAGATAATCAATCAAGACATGAGCTGGAAAAAGTTCGTTTACTTTCTAAGTCGGTGGGGGGATGGAATAGCCGGCTGTTTGCAGCTTGTCTTTATCAGTACATTTAGATGACAAAAGACGCTGGCGGAGAGGTGAGAACGGTTTTAAGAAGCGATTTAAGGTGGGCCGGATCTACGAGTTTTTTCGTAGGCTCTGGTAATTCTAGTGCTAAGGAACAGAGGTTGGATGGTGTTGAAGGCACTAGAGAAGTCCAGAAACATAATTCTTACAGCACCACTGCCTCTGCCCATGTGGGAGAGGGATCGGTGTAGCATGTAGATGATGGCATCCTCTGCTCCCACCTTCTCCTGGTATGCGAACTGCAGAGGGTCGAGGGCGTGGCGGACCTGTGGCCTCAGCTGGTGAAGCAGCAGCCACTCCATGAAGGTGCTGAAGAAGTCCAGAAACATAATTCTTACAGCACCACTGCCTCTGCCCATGTGGGAGAGGGATCGGTGTAGCATGTAGATGATGGCATCCTCCGCTCCCACCTTCTCCTGGTATGCGAACTGCAGAGGGTCGAAGGGCATGGTGGACCTGTGGCCTCAAGTGGTGAAGAAGCAGCTGCTCCATGGTCTTCATCACATGTGACATCAGAGCGACAGGCAGGAAGTCATTCAGCTCACTAGGATGTGATACCTTTGGGACTGGGGTGATGCAAGATGTTTTCCAAAGCCTCTGGACTCTCCCCTATTCCAGGCTCAGGTTGAAGATGTGCTGTAGAGGACTCCCCAGCTCCAACGCACAGGCCTTCAGCAGTCGTGGCGATACTCCACCTGGATTATTATATTATATTATATTATAATTATATTTGCTGCACACCACGAATTGGAAAGAGTATAAGTAAAAGCTGCAAGTGTATATTTTTTTCATCTTCTTCTTCTTATTATTATTATTATTTGGATTTTGATTATAGTCATAATCAAGGAACTGGTTATAGACTTTCACCACACCAAACAGCCTCTGTGTCCAGTCGCTATTCAAGGAGTGGATGTAGTGTATAAGTAGGTGGGGGTCCACATTAATGACAGGATGGACTGGTCTCAGAACACAGAATAAATGTAAGAAAGGGCAGAGCCATCTCTTTTTCCTTAACAGACTGCATTGCTTTAACGTGGGAAGTGATATCCTTCACATATTATTTAACTCTGTGATGGCCTGTGCAATTGTCTACGCTGATCAGTTATAGGACACACTCTAGACCGGTGGAAGTAGAAGTAAAGGAGAGAATTTAAACAAAACTGAGTGCCAGTATGAACAATGCTGCACATCCTCTCTCTGCTATACTAATACTGACGACTTTCAGCCAATGAATTATTCAGCAGAAGTGTTTCAAGATATATGCTACTGGGGCTCCTTTATACCAACAGCAATACATCTGCATAATGCCTCACTGTGACTGTAACAGCCAAGTCAGAGGTTTTCTTTCTTTTTGATTTTCTTCTTTGTTCAGACCAAAGTTTGTGTGTCTGTATTTATTTATGTATGTATCTATTTAACTACCTATTTATGTATATTTTATTTAAACATATATCTATAAGTTTATATTTGTGGGTTGGAATTGGTAATAGGCTTTTTAACAAAAAGGGCAAACAAATCCCTTTATGGCTTTTGTGTAAAGGTAATCTACCCTTTGTTTTCAAGAAAGAAAAGTAATGGCTATATAATAGGGTGTTGTGATTAAGTAAGATGTATCAGTAGCCAAAGGGAAAGGCAGGTTTTAAACTACAGGGAGAACAGTAGATACCAATGGCACATATTGTACAAATGTTTGATTTTAATAAAATGTTGATATAGTTTGAACAGCTGGGCTCACACATTATATATTTTACAAACATGACAGGTGTAAGTACAGAAGGATATTTACTTGGATTTAATTAGTGCATCATCAGATCGCAAGTCAGTGTGTTGGGAGTGAATTCCATCACACCACCTGGGTTCATGCTATCACAAGCCTTGCCTGTAAGGATGCCAGGAACATTTACCAGTCAGTCAGTTGAGTCACTTTAAAATCACAGAGGATTATTAAACACTGAACTTTTATACAGGTCTGGCATAGATTCAACAGAAATGTTGGATATCACAATTACTCAGAATCTTATTCAAGGTAAATGAGAGAAAGAATATGAGTTAGGAGGACTAGGAAGTCAGCCAGTATGCAATCACCTAGATGAGTCCTGCATAAAGTAAAACTGACAGCAGATGTAATGGGCTAGAAATCTGTGTTTTAAGGAAAGGGACATTTCTGTGTGTTGTTTTTAGGGAAATCACATGTAAATAATAAATGTAAAAGCCAATAGATGAAGGGGGAAAACGCACCCTTTGTTTGAGACTGGGATGATAAGTGAAAAGGTAAACCTCCTGAGTAATCCTGTTGCAGGTTATTGTAAATGGCTTTCTACAAGACACTGATATTTACCTGTCTCACAAAAGAGTTACCTGCTTTGAAGATCAAACTGGTTTGATTCGTATCTCCTCACCATACAGTACTGTGATAACAGAACTGCTCGCTTCCTTATAAAATGTTTGTATTTACTTTTTTTGAAAAATAACATGTTCTTGGGACAGTGATATATGTACTTCTTGAAAGTTGGCAACAATATGATTGTTTAACCAATGCAAATTTGTTTACACTATTGTTAAGCAAAGGATATTGGTATGTACCATTGTTTAATCGATCGTCATATTGATCTAGGCAGGGACTCAAGCAGTTATATACCTCTGGGCAAATTAAAATAAAATGAAGTACGGTAAGGTTGCTTCTTCTAATGCTTTTTTTGCACCTTACACTGCAGGTACCTACATCCTGTAGCAACAGTGGCTTGTACCTGGTCCAGGGTCCACTAAGCCTAAGGCTGGTAACACAGAGTATACAGTTCTGAATTATATAGAAGTAAATGAAAAGCAGCCTGTGTTTCTAAGCATGTCTCAAAGCATGACAGGAGAGCACCTTAAAATTAATTTGCTGTTGCTAGTTAGAAATCAAAAACCTTTTTATTATTATTATTTTAGTATTACAGCACAAACAGCATGGCATTTAAAACTGTTTATGCAAATACAAGCTATGGTAAATTAAACTTAACCATGAAAATGTCAATATGAAATAAAGCAGCTATCTGTGTTATCCAGGGTGAACTTCTCCAGGCTGTTGGTAAGGCTGTCCTCCTGGCATTGCAAGCAATCTTTGCTTCCATCTGGGAGACGGGCGTCATCTCAACTGACTGGAAAACAGGATTTGTTATTCCTATCGCCAGGTGATCGCCTGGATTGCGGCAAATACAGGGGGACAACATTGCTCTCAGTGCTGAGTAAGGTCATTGCTAGGGACATCCTCAATATGATCTGTGATCACTTGCTCACTTACTAGCAACTGGAGCAGTCTGGTTTTACACCTAAGAAGTCTACTACCAACTGGCACTGAGGGTTCTCATGGAGCGCAAACTCAAATATCAGCAGAGTTTTTTTGCAGCTTTTGTCAATTTTTGTAAAGTGTTCGACTCTATGTGGTACATCCTGATACTCAAGGTTGCTGGATATGCAGAGTGGAGGAACAACCTCTGCATTGTTCCCAGTTGATTCTGGGGTTCATCATGGGTGTGTTTTTGCTCCTACTCTGTTCAATGCTTGCATGGATTGGGTATTGGCCAGCATTGTGGGGTCCAGTGGCTGTGGGGCATCTGTTGGTGTAGAAAGATTCACTGATCTTGACTTTGCTGACGATGCTGTCATCTTTGTGGAGTCAATGGAGGCTCTGATCAGGGCTCTTGAGAGACTGAGCGAGGAGTCTGAGTGAATGGGCTTGTGAGAGTCGTGGATAAAAAACAAGATCCAGGCCTTTAATGACCTCTTAGGCACATCCATCAGCAGTGTGTCAGTTTGCGGAGAGAGTGTCAACCTTGTCAAGAGGTTTACTTACCTCGGCAGTGACATTCATGTCTCTTTTGACTCTTCCTATGAGGTCAGTAGACAGTTTGGGACAGCATGGGGGGTCATGAGGTTGCTGGAAAGGGATATATGGCGCTCCCAATATCCATGCAAAAGGACAAAGGTCAAAGTCTTTAGAGTCCTGGTGCTTCCTGTGTTGCTATAAGGTTGCAAGACATATATGCTATCCAGTGACAAAGACTGGACACCTTTGGTACTGTGTCTTTTCAGAGAATCCTTGGGTACTGCTGGTTTGACTTTGTGTTGAACGAGCAGTTCCTCATGGAGTCCAGTATGAGGCACATTACCTGCATTATGAGGGAGCCCAAGTTACGGCAATACGTTAATGTGGTGCAGTTCCCCAAGGATGATCCGGCTCACAGGATCCTCATTATTGAGGACTCGAGTGGCTGGACCAGGCCAAGGGGACCCCCACTTGTGAATTTCCCATTGGGATTAATAAAGTATCTATCTATCTATCTATCTATCTATCTATCTATCTATCTATCTATCTATCTATCTATCTATCTATCACACCTGACTGCGGCAGATAGATGGTCATTTCTGGAGGGTGGGACTGGATCACATGTCTGTCTGGGGGGTTGCCAACCAGGATCCTGAGTTGTGGTCGGTGCAGGGGGATAAGGGGGATGAGACGGAGTGTAAAAGCCTGGGGAGAACTTTGTTAATTGGTGCAAAAAAGAATTGGCAGTAATTTTACATCAGTAAAACCAAAGAACCGGTTATTGACTTCTGCTGTACCAAAGGGTTTCTATGTCCGGTCACTATGCAGGGAGTGGATGTAGAAAATGTCCACTCCTACACGTAATTGGGACTCCACATCAATGACAGGTTGGACTGGTCTTATAACATAGAGGAACTATTAACACTAGAATTCCTGAAGTCTACAAAAAAACTCATAATCTCAGCCCACCTTAAATCCCTTTGCATCTCTCCATTCAGCATCTTTTGTTTTGTAAATGTGCCGATAAGCACAAGCAGCAAGCAACCTGCTATCCCATCCCCCCATTGCCACAGAAAGGGCAAAAAGCTCTCCCAGCTGAAGCTTTGTTTACCTGGGAGTGAGGTACCTGGAGCTGTATAGGGTAAATAATATATCGTTATTGGAACACATGCATTTCATGTGTGTTCCGTGTCAACAAAGATGTATGTAAGTGTAGGATGACAGGAATTGCAAGAAATGTTGAACACATACCTAAAACACAAACTTTATTCATGTTTTAGTACTAATGACAAAATTTTGACATGAAGTGTTTAATGTGTGAAGACTCAAGTCCAAATATCAAATAAGCACTTTCACAAAAGGTACAAGTATAACAAAACAAGTGTGCTTTTATTCAAGACCATAACCGAAGAAAAAGAAGCTGAGTTAGTGTACTTCGTTGCCATGACTACTTTGGTAGTACAGTGGTAAGAACTGCTAACTTATAATCAAGAGTTCACGGGTTCGAGCCTTGCCGCTTCCCAAAATAAATGTTTTGAGTAGTGAGCTGCTCTTATTGTTACTATTATACAATAAAAACATACATTTGATTTGGGTTTGTAACAGCCGGTATAAATGTATGGTACTTGTAAAGGTTAGCGTTTTTTTTATTCAGTTTTATTCTCTCATCTTATTCATCCTGATCTGACACTGCTGTTTTCAAATAATGACATGCTATAGCAGAGGTGAAAGAGAACAGAAGCCCTCCCCTCCCCGCAAGAAACATCCACTCACACATAAGAACAACACAGCTGCACCAGGTGTAAAGGCAAAAGATGGCACCGTTTGGATGCAGCAACAGGTCGGGTGTCATCCTGCCATTTAGTCTGCCCCACATGTGTCCTTCATATAAAAAACAGGGCTTACAGAGCTCGCCAAGGTATCGTGCAAAGTCCTGTTTGTGATTATGTTTTGTGATGGTCTTTATATAAAAACATTTATATGTTACTTATATAAAAATAAAATTGAATGTTATTTACCTTGATTCATTTACTTATTTTCATACAGCGTAAAGTCACAAGTAGACTGCAGAGCTTCCTCTGTTTGATCGACACAGGCATGCTGTCAAAGTACATGTGTACTGAAGTGACTTTAGCTTCCACATCTACTATGGCCAGTTCTCTCATTGTGGTTTGCTGGGCTGGTAACCTCACTTCAAGAGAGGGTCACAAAATTAACAACCTAATTAAAAGGACTGGCTCAGTTATGGGACGCACAATGGAGGTAGTAACAAAGGAAAGACTTAAAACAAAACTGAGTGCACATCCTCTCTCTGACACATAAACACTGAGTAATTTCAGCCAACAAATTGTTCAGCAGAAATGTGTCAAGAAATGCTACTGGGGCTCCTTCATACCAACAGCAATATGCCTGCATATTGCCTCACTATGATTATGACTGCCAAGTCAGAAATTTTTTTTAATTTTCTTCCTTTTTAGTTACTTTGGTGTGTGTTCAGACCATAGTATGTATATACAGGTATGTATATCTATCTGTGTATTATTTATGTATTTATTTAAAGAACTGTAATAAGCCAAAAGTCCCCATGGGGAAAAAGTTCTATATGTCTATCTAAAAGTATAGACAGCCAGGAGATGTCTGACTTAAAGCTAGGTGTAACTTAGAGAGAGATTTTCTGGTGGGTATCATGAACAGTGATGGGAGAAATTAACTCCGAGTTACAAATGATAACTGCTAGAGGCTCAAGATACAAATTAATCAAGAAGGAAGAAAGTGGAAAACCCTGCCGGGCACCTTAAAAATCTGAAAGTGTCACGATAGTATCAAATTAATGAGAATGATTGCGAAGACTGATGAATAATGTCTTTTGAACATATTAATATAATCTGTGCCAAAACCCATCTTACGCAAAACATGCCATAGAAAGTTCTTATACATGATCATAAGCCTTTTTGACATTTAGAGAAAGCAGAGCAGGAGATGTCTTACATTGTCTACTCAAAAACAAGAATGAATTACGCCTGTCTTACAACTTTGTGTCTTGAGTTCATCACAGATATTTGTTGATAGCTTGAACAATTAGTGTCCGTTTGCCTTGTTTGAACAACAAGGTGATCATAGCTGTGTTAATGGAGTTAACCAATCCAGTGGAGGAGATAGCAGAATTAAAGCATTTCATAAGATGAGGTCAACAGTTGTTTCCAAAATGTTGAAAGAGCTCTAGCAGCTATCCATCTGGCCCAGGAGATTTCCCAAAGTTGCTGCATTAAAGATGCTATATCACAGCATGTAAACAATATAAAACCTCTTTAAGTTCAGTCACAGTAGTTGGAGCAGCTAAAGTGGGGGCTTCATCCTTGCAAAGTCTGGGTTGGGTTAGTTTAGATTAAAATGAATCAGTTTGATTATGGGAATGTATTGTAGTGTTCAGAAAATAAATCAGAATAGAGTTCCACAAAACACTAATTTAATTTGGATTATTAATAAGATGCTTTTATCCAAAATGACAATATGTTGGCAAATGAATCACATTTACATAGACCAAGCGCCAGGTACTTATTAGGCCAGCTCTAGCAACATAGTGCCTGGCCTGTGTGCAATGAACTGCAAATTCTATCCTCTGCAAAGGAATCAAGTTTAGTTCTTGCCTAAAATTAGGAATCAAAAGTTCATATCTAGGATGGTGAGCACATTCAAGAGGCAATGAGATGAGAATGCAGGTCTCTAATTATTTGTCTGTAGGACCGTGCTAGACAGGAGGCATAGCTAATATAAAAATTGCAATGGCAACCACACAAAAGCGGGGTCCTCCACAGAACTAGAATTGATTTTTTTTAATAAACTCTTCAAGAAGAGAAGATAACTTCTAACAAAATACTGGATAATAAGCCAGGAATGAGTCAAACAGCCAGTGGGCTGCACTGGATGGTAAATGGAACAAGTAAAGATTAAACAAGGTGCATTTATGGTTTGTGAGAGATGATGAGACCAGCTAGGAATTAGACAAAGATGAGGCAAGCAAAAAACAAAAATCTAGTGTAGTTATGAGTGAGAGCAATTTTGGCAGAGTACAATTAGAATACCTTATTTGAGGTTATTAAGCAACCTAAAAGAATCAGTCAAGTTTACATCAGATACAAATTTGCAAAGTGAATGGAAGGAATGGGCTGATGCATTGTGGGAATGAGAATATGCTCATAACTATTAAATATTAGAAGATGGTTACCAAGAGATGAAAAAAGGGAAGTCTGGTAAGAGGTGGGAGCATAGTGTTGTGGTGTGTAATTTTGAATATACATTCATAAATATTATATACGTCTTTATTTGCAACTTAGACAAAGCAATGAAATATAAGTGTTATATCATTGATAAGGACAGCAAGGGTTTGATGATCCCGCCACAAAATACCCCCCAAAACCCCCCAAAACCCAAACTTTGTGACTGAGTCTTTGTAATTCCATGACAAGGGTCAGGGGAAGTGCCTAAAACCAGCTTGGCAAGTGATTCTCTGCAGGACTCTCTCAATCATCCCCCACAGGAAAGCCAAATTACCTAGCTGGCAAGCATCAGCTTAAAAAATGGTATTGGTGGCAGATGTGAAACCATTATGTCACACCAGAATTCTATTGGTCTAAAGTTACCGGTTTGGTTTTAAATCAGAAAGCATTAAGTACCACAACACCCTATTGGCTGTAGGGTTTGGAAAGAGAATCTATAAATTTGCTTGCTTTACCCCTCCCTATTCTCTTACCATTGCCATGAAGCATCTCTGTGTCACACCATTGCCATGTGAAGCACAACTTGGCATGCCATATTGAGACAGACATGCGGCCTGTTCTGAAGAAAACTGACCAGAAATAATGCCTTAACTAGAGACATTTTAAGTTACAATCAAGTCTGTGTGCCGCCTGAACCTACACATCAGCATTTATCAGGTTGTATGGTTGCAATATTTACTTGTACTTTGCTTATTGTTATTAATTATGAATGTTATCAATAATACATTATTTAAAGTGTAAATAATTCCTGCTCGTCTTTTACTACATCTAATTGCTGGAGGTTATAAATGTAGAAGAGAAGGTGGGGAGAAGTTATATACTACAATACCTTATAAACAGTGGTAAGTCTGTGAGACTTGAGGCATTCTGACAAAGGCTACACTTTAGTAATGCAAAAGGGGAAAGCAGAGTAATATAGAACTCCAACAAGACAAAACAGTAGTTAGCATAAATGCAGTTTTTCTTCCACCAAACCTGACAGTCAACACCCGAGCCAAAAATTTTAATTGGGAGGTTGCGTTGTAAGACAATGGTCACACACACATTTTTTCAAATAGGCAATATTATTCAAATTCTGACGTTTATTCACAAGATGAGGTACATCTCCAAGTCACTAAACATTTCAAGAGGCTACAGTAATATGAGATATTTGTTTATCAAAGAATGAAGAGAAAGAAATGATTAAAGGTAGAAGAAAGAAAGAAAAAAGAAAAGTGCAGCCACACAAGAAAACTGCCATGCTGTGTTGTGCTGTCTCCATCCTACCTTTTTTATATAGTAGGGCTCACCCCCACCACACCCCACAACAATCTTATAAATAACCTGACAAACCCTCTCTGCACCTACTATGAATCATATTATAACCATCACTCAAATAATGTGTATACTGCCATAGGTGCACAGCTTCCCTCCAGAAAACCTTCCCAGCCTGCATGTTTTATTTAATTCACTTAAGAAAACCCAACATTAATTTAAATGCCAGAGGTGGAGTAATGGAGCAAGTAACACCCGAATTACTCTGCAGAACCAGGAGAGCCATCTGTTACATTCTCACCACTTCCCCTTCACAAAAAAAAAACTACCAAGATATTTAGACTACCAAGATATTTAGGAATGCAATACCCAAGCCATGATTTGAAAATGAGCATTTGTTGGGAGAGCTAATCATAAATCCTAAAGCGTTTGCAAATGGCTGAAGACACTTTATAATTTTTCTATTTGAAAATTGTTTATATTTTAAATTGTAAGTGAAACTAATAAAATAAAGAAAGCAGTTGTTCTTTTCAGGTTCTGTTAATTTTAAACAGAAATAGTTCAAACTAACCAGTACAGTGCATCCGGAAAGTATTCACAGCGCATCACTTTTTCCACATTTTGTTATGTTACAGCCTTATTCCAAAATGGATTAAATTCATTTTTTTCCTCAGAATTCTACACACAACACCCCATAATGACAATGTGAAAAAAGTTTACTTGAGATTTTTTTTTTAAAAATAAAAAAATTGAGAAAGCACATGTACATAAGTATTCACAGCCTTTGCCATGAAGCACAAAATTGAGCTCAGGTGCATCCTGTTTCCCCTGATCATCCTTGAGATGTTTCTGCAGCTTAATTAGAGTCCACCTGTGGTAAATTCAGTTGACTGGACATGATTTGGAAAGGCACACACCTGTCTATATAAGGTCCCACAGTTGACAGTTCATGTCAAAGCACAAACCAAACATGAAGTCAAAGGAATTGTCTGTAGACCTCCGAGACAGGATTGTCTCGAGACACAAATCTGGAGAAGGTTACAGAAAAATTTCTGCTGCTTTGAAGGTCCCAGTGAGCACAGTGGTCTCCATCATCTGTAAGTGGAAGAAGTTCGAGACCACCAGGACTCTTCCTAGAGCTGGCCGGCCATCTAAACTAAGCGATCGGGGAGAAGGGCCTTAGTCAGGGAGGTGACCAAGAACCTGATGGTCACTCTGTCAGAGCTCCAGAGGTCCTCTGTGGAGAGAGGAGAACCTTCCAGAAGGACAACCATCTCTGCAGCAATCCACCAATCAGGCCTGTATGGTAGAGTGGCCAGACGGAAGCCACTCCTTAGTAAAAGGCACATGGCAGCCCGCCTGGAGTTTGTCAAAAGGCACCTGAAGGACTCTCAGACCATGAGAAAGAAAATTCTCTGGTCTAATGAGACAAAGATTGAACTCTTTGGTGTGAATGCCAGGCGTCACATTTGGAGGAAACCAGGCACCGCTCATCACCAGGCCAATACCATCCCTACAGTGAAGCATGGTGGTGGCAGCATCATGCTGTGGGGATATTTTTCAGCGGCAGGGACTGGGAAACTAGTCAGGATAAAGGGAAAGGTGACTGCAGCAATGTACAGAGACATCCTGGATGAAAACCTGCTCCAGAGTGCTCTTGACCTCAGACTGGAGCGACGGTTCATCTTTCAGAAGGACAACGACCCTAAGCACACAGCCAAGATATCAAAGGAGTGGCTTCAGGACAACTCTGTGAATGTCCTTGAGTGGCCCAGCCAGAGCCCAGACTTGAATCCGATTGAACATCTCTGGAGAGATCTTAAAATGGCTGTGCACCGACGCTTCCCATCCAACCTGATGGAGCTTGAGAGGTGCTGCAAAGAGGAATCTGCGAAACTGGCCAAGGATAGGTGTGCCAAGCTTGTGGCATCATATTCAAAAAGACTTGAGGGTGTAATTGCTGCCAAAGGTGCATCAACAAAGTATTGAGCAAAGGCTATGAATACTTATGTACATGTGATTTCTCAGTTTTTGTATTTTTAATAAATTTGCAAAAACCTCAAGTAAACATTTTTCATGTTGTCATTATGGGGTGTTGTGTGTAGAATTCTGAGGGAAAAAAATGAATTTAATCCATTTTGGAATAAGGCTGTAACATAACAAAATGTGGAAAAAGTGATGCACTGTGAATACTTTCCAGATGCACTGTATACCTCCACCAAAAATTATCACTAGGAGATATATAACTATATATACCAAAGTATATGTACAAAGCCACCCAAAATCACAACTGCTCCTCCAATTGCTCAGCAGTGCTTAATCCTACCTCACCATTAGATCCACTGACGACCCCTGTTGGCCGGCAACTCCTTAAATATAACCGGCAAGATTGTCTAGCCAATCTGCCACCCTGTCTACCACACACACCTATCCATGAAGACACAGGCACGTTCACACCACGCGCCGTGACACACACTGAACAACTTTGTATTTAAACTTGAACCCCTGCCGGTGACAATGACCCACTCCATACCCCCCATCCCCCTCCCCGGACGGCCAACGGCTATGCTGAGCTCAAGCACACCCGTTGCTGACTCACCAGTAAGTAAATTCATTTATTTACAATATGGGATCCCCATCTCTGACTCAACCCAGTTTACATAGTGTAAAAGGTGCTATATAGCGCCCGACCTGGCACATACTGACGCAGAGGCACATGTAAAATAAACAGACCTTTTTTATTTCTCTTCAGCCGTGGGGCAAGCACTTTAACTGGCACAAACAATAAACAAGTCCTTCCTCTGGCACCACCACCACTCCTCCCAGGCAACCTTGTCCTTTTCCTCCCGATTCTGGCTCCTGAGTGGTGGATGCTGGACCTTTTTATAGCCCACCTGGAAGTGCTCCAGGTGTTTGATCACCTGTGGCTAATTGCATTTCCAGGCGGGGCTGCAGAGATGTCAAGATGGGTTCCTGGCTCCATGCAGCACCCCCTGGCAGCCACCCCAGATCCCCACTGTATCTGAGTGTGAATCACAGCTGTACAGCAGCTGATCGGAAAGAGAATTATCAGTATACAGCATCAAGCACACGCTGCCTCAGCCATGCTGTCTATTGAACTGCTCTCATATGGCAAATGCTTCAGAGCCTTTCCTGTACTGACCTCGCAGTTCAGAAACAGTTTCATCCCAAGAACTCTAAACGCACTCAATCAGTCCATCAAGTGCTCCTTGTAGAACTGTTTGTACTTATAAGTACAATTACCTCACTGTATACAGTGAGGTATACTGCGATAGTTATAATATTGCACAACCTGAGCCACTTTATAAAGTGCGTATTTACATATGATGACTATATCATTTCAAAGATGAAATGCAGCAAAATGTTTTTTATATTATACAGATAAAACTTTTAAGTTTAACTACACGGTGCCGCTGGCGCTCCGTTCACGGATTGTTCCTGCCTCGTGCTGTATTCTTGCAGGTGCTGACACGACACTGGAAAGATAGATGGATAGAATTATTAAACACGTACTACGAAGATATTTCAATGTTCCTTAAAAGTTTTGAAGAATCTAAGCTTACAGATGGCTTAACATCTATTACAGAGCTGATTGTGTGGCGATTGGGTATTTGGAGAAAAAGAAAAGTAAGGACAGGAACTGGAGGTTAGTACATTTGAAAGAGACAGTACTGCTGCAATAAATTATTTCATCGAAGGTCGCACATGGCGCAGCAAGCATCTTACGTGAGACATGAACAATCACTGCGCCACTGTGTTCCCATGTTTAATAACATGTTTTGACTCCTATCATCATGAAAATGATATCACGTATACATCTCAGTATTTGAATTATTCAGAGAGCTGTAATATCACGAATGTAATGGATTCTGTGTCCTGTCGGAGGAAGAGAAAGCCCGGAAGCACGTAGTGATTCACACACATAGAGCACATAGAAGATCAAATACAAAACAAAGCATTTAACATGCTACTTTAGTTACAATCAAATTGAGAAGCTAGTAAATTAAACAATTTTAAGATGAAGTTTACGATGTTCTACTTTAATGACAAAATAAACTATGGGATTAAAGTGGAAATTTAGAAATTAAAGTTAAAGGCACTATGTGCCTTTTTTTTCTCTGTACCCTAATAAGCTTTCATATGACACTCAGACGGTGGGCTACGACTCGCCTTTTCATGGCGACTTTGATATGTGACAACTTCTTTTTTATTTTGGGCACTGTGCGACTTTATGAACGTGAGCTTTCGAGTTTCTCCAACATGCTATGTCACTTGATCAACTTCCTTTTGTTGTTTATACCACTGTTTAAAGCAACAAATAGTAAGTTTTTCCTTGCCTCCACTTGGTATTCGCTGAAATTCTTCAATTTTCCCTCTTGCTTTTGCCATTGCCTTTTCAGAGAAGGCTAAGCTTAAGGGCTATTTATATTGATTTGCATATTGAAAGAGGCGTAATTCTGGGAGGAGTTGGGGAAGGACAGAAGGTGCGTGCACGTGCGTTACTTTTCATGCTGACCAGGATTTATGGAGCGGAAGAACGTGGAAGTTGGCATTCACACAGATTTATGCATCTGGATTTTTTTGTGCGTACAAACATTTCCGCTTTTGTGCTTACGTCATGTTATGTGTGAATTCTATGCATGGCGATATGTATGAGGCCCCAGGTCTGGATTTAAGAAACAATTAAAGTCTCTGGCCATTATAATTTTGTGAGTGTTCAAGTTAGGAATGGATGCAAGTACGTTTTGGATGAAGCCTCGATCATCTACATTGGGTGCATAAATATTTATCAAAATCACTTTACAATTAAATAAATTACCCATAATTATCACTTATCACTCTTCAGAATCTGATACTACAAATGAAATTGTTCTGTGAATTAAGATTCCCACACCTCTAGTTTTCTTTGCATAGGTGGAGTGGACTGCAATTGCAATTGAAACTGATCCTTGCTTAATAAGCGGGTCTCCTGTAAAAACATTATCTTGCTGTTTAGACCTGTTAAGTGAGAGAATACTTTCTTCCTCTTTAGTTTATGATTGAGACCTTTGACATTCCACCTCACAAAGTTTACTGTTTGGTAATAGAGACATTGCTTCTGAACTTTTGTTGTCATTCTATAATCTTATATTAAGGTTCTACATTGTTACATAGGATAGCTTTGACACTTAAAATTGTGGGGATGAAAATGATAGATCAGAAATAGTTCACTGTCTTTCTCTCCTACCCAAACCTGCCCCCATAACCCCCCCTCATTTTGCCTGCCCAAGTGATGCTGGACCGCACTTCACAAAGTCACAGTTCTCTGACATGCCTAGAAACAGAGCACATCCAGAACAAAACAAGCCGCTAAGCAGTGGTGTAGAAGGAATAAAGTAGAGATATCTATTACCAGTACAGTCCAAATAATATAAGCTTAGAATATCATTTTAAACAGTTTTGAAAGAATAAACCCATGGTATAATGTAAAACAGTATCCACTGAGATGCAGAAAACATATAAAAGTACATTCCTAACACAATAAACCAAGGGTGTGATGTTAAACAGACCCATTTGGAAAGAAAAAGAATATAGAAATCTCACCATTTTACTTTCACCAGTGTTTTGACACCAACAAAAGAAGAGAGCAGAGTCACAGCTGGTTTACTCTAAGATTCCATGGCCATCTTCCCTTTTTCTTCACTTCATTTTCATCCAACATGCTACAGTCTTTTACCCTGTTCATTTGGATTGTGTCTGTGAAGTTGAATACTCTTTTTTTTTTAGATATTCCACTAGGGTAACTGATGTCATTTTCAGGACAACATCTCCAGTAACATCAACATCAGGTTTCTCTTTGACTGGATTTTCTGCACCTCAACAAACATCACAATCATAAAAATCCCTGCATGTGTTCACATCTTGAACCTCCATTTGTGAGGTTTTGCTAACTTATAGACATGCAGATGAGATTTGTCATTGAATGGCATCATTATTTGTGGTAGATTCCAACATATTAATTAAATTATCCTCTAACAAATCCAATAAAACTTTTGAATCAGTTATCAGGCTGGAGAAAAGCTTTTCCATTTGTATCATTTATTACTATTCAAAAACTGCTTGAACGGAGAGCATTCTTTACAGCAGTCTGTTACAGCATGATGACAATGGTCAAAAAGTGTAGAAGTTGATTTTATAAACAAATGAAATTACATCAAGTGTGAAACAATGCATACATTAAGTCTGGTTTGTTAATTGGTTTACACATCAGATAACTTAAAAAATAAAGTCTTTTTTTATTCTACCAAGAGTAGAATAAATCTTTACCATTCTTACATCTTTAGGTTTAGCTATTATCCTTGGAATTTCTGTTTATGTAACAACTGTACAATCTTGTTGTTTACAGGACATCTGGGGCCTCATGTATAAAATCTGTGTGTAGAATTCACACTAAAACATGGCATACAGACAAAAACAGAAATGTACATACGCTCAAAAAAATCCAGATGCAAAAATCCAGATACCAACTTCCATGTTCTTCCGCTACACGTTCTGCTAGCGTGAAATGTAATACACATGCACGTGCCTGCTGCCCCACCCCAACTCCTCCCAGAACTGTGCATCTTTGAATATCCAAATCAATATAAATATCCCCTTAACTTCAGAGTTCTGTGAAAAGACCATGGCAAAAGAAAGGGGAAAATAAAACAATTTCAGCGAATACCAAGTGGAGGCAAGGAAAAATGTACTATTTGTTGGTTTAAGCAGTGGTATAAACAACAAAAGGAAGATGACTGATTGACATAGAGTGGGGGAAAAACTCAAAAGTTCAAGTTCAGAAAGTCACACAGTTCCCCAAAATAAATAAAAAGTGCACAAACATCAAAGTCGCTGTGAAAAGTGTCATATGGAAGCGTATTAGTGTAGAGAGAAAATAAAATAAAATAGGGACACGGTAGAAAAAAAAGGTCAGAATGTCAACTTAATCACATAGTTTATTTTGTCATTAAAGTAGAACGTTATAAACTTCATCTTAAAATCATTTAATTTACTAGTTTCTCAAATCCCATCATAACTAAAGTAGCATTTTAAATGCTCCATATTCTATGTGTTTTTCTATGTACTCTATGTGTATGAATCAATACGTGCTTCTTAAACGGGCTTTCTCTTATGCCAACAAGACACAGAATACATTACATTCATGATACTACAGCTCTCTTTAAATTTAAATACTAATAAATTCAATTTAAATACTAAGATGTATCCCTGATATCATTTTCATGATGGAATTAAAGCATGTATTAAACATAGGGGCATGGTGGGGCAGAGAGAGGATTGTTCACCCTCGATGAAATAATTTATTGCAGCAGTACTGTCTCCTTCAAACATATTAACGCCCAATTCCTGTCCATTCATTTCTTTCTCCAAGTAACCAATCGCCACACAAGCTCTGTAATAAATGTCAAGCCATCTGTAAGCTTAGAATGCCAATTCTTCAAAACTTTTAAGAAATATTTAAATATCTTCATAGTACATGTTTAATAATTCCATCCATCTATCCATCCAGGGTCGCGCCAATCCCAGCAAGCATACAGAATGAGGCAGGAACAATCCCTGGACTAGGCACCAGCTCATTGCTACCATTGCACCAATGTGCCCCCACATGTTTAATTGTTAAATGTATGGATTATTTAAATGAAGTTAACAATTTATCTGTAAAAAGTAATATATATACTTTAATGCATTTCATCATAAAAATGATATGAAGTATACATACTAGTATTCTAATAACTCACACCTCCAAGAGGATAGCTCTTAGAAATCTAAATCAACTTAGAAGTCAGTCATTATCATCTGTAAATATGCGGTTTCTTCTACTGTATTGAATTGAATTCCTTTGTTGTCCATAAACTTATTTTCCTATAAAATGATAAAAAAAAATAATATAATGATAAAAACAATGAAAAATATATAATATGAAAGCAAAAGTACAATATACATGTACATATAGTGCAGATAACGCAAATGGTTCATAAAGTGGTTCAGGTAGTGCAATGTTACAACTGTAGTGCAAGTTACAGTGAGGTCATTGTAGTTATAAGTACAAACTGTTCTTCTGGGAGCATTTGATGTACTGATCGAGCGCCTTTATAGGTCTTGGGATGAAACTGTTTCTGAGCCTCACCTTCACATGTTTAACAATATACATTATTTAAATGAAGTTAAATACTTATCTGTATAATGTAATATATATACTTTACTGCATTTCATCTTAAAAATGATATCAAGAGCTCGAAGAAGATAGTGCTTGGAAATCGTAATTGACTTAGAAGCTAGTCGTCATCATCTGTTGAATTGAATTGAATTCCTTTATTGCTATTGTATGGTACTATGAGATTCAATATGCAAATCCTCCATAAACTTATTTTTCTATAAAATGATAAAATAACAGTAATAATAATAATAATAATATGATTAAAAAAACAATGAAAAATATACCACATGAAAGCATAAGTACAATATACATGTACATATAGTGCAGATAGTGAAATGTTTTATAAAGTGGGCCAGGTTGTGCAAGTACTGTAGTGCAAGTTTACAATGAGGTAATTGTACTTCTAAGTACAAACAGTTCTACTAGGAGCACTTGATGGACTAAATCAGTGCATTTGCAGCTCCTGGGATGAAACTGTTTCTGAACTGCAAGGTCCCTATGGGAAAGGCTCTGAAGCATTTACCATATGGGAGCAGTTTAAATAGACTGTGCACATGGCTGAGGCAGCATGTGCTAGATGCGGTATCCTGATAATACTCTTTCCGATCAGCTGCTGTAGAGCTGTGATTCCACACTCACATACAGTGGGTTAAAATACTCTGAGTGGTGCACTGAGAGTAACAACGCTAAAGCAGCTATGATATTTGGAATAGTTTGGTCATTCCGTGGACCGTTATATTGTTAAAGGTTAATTGCAATCAGATGCCTTAAACTAATAAACAATATGCAGTTAATTTTAGTGTATTTGATAAAGCTATGTCAGGGATGTGAATCTAAAAAATAAAGGGAAAACACACAGGAACAGTAACACTGCTTTGACACTGGGTGCCGCTAGTTTGCAAAACCGAGCAGAAAACTTGCATACGCAATGGATTGAGCTGGCGTGTGAATGTGTGTGGCTTTATGGCAAATTTAGTTTTTATAAATTGCAACGTGAACATGGAAACAGGCATACACAACATTTTTGTGCGTATGCACCATTTATACATGAAGCCCCTGATCTTTTAGTCATCCTTCAGTACATTTTGTGTATTACATTTTTCTCTCTCTTGTTCATTTGACCCTTATCTAGTTTCCTGGTGTGTCTGAACAGGTTTCTAACATTTATTAACCATTTATGCCATTTCTTTAAGATGAATGCTATGTTACCCTAAAATTATTCTCTCACAGATTTCATCTACAGCATGAAATTATTCAGGACTTTCTGGAAAGAAATTTTTCTCTTAGTTTTTGTAACATGAGATTCCATTTTTTTCTTTCTTTGCATCAACAGACATGTTGAGTTTGTCCTAAATGTCAATCAGTGTCAGCAAATTCACAAATCAATCTCAAGACATCACATCACTATTTGTGGCATGCTTCATCTCCATCTCCCACTAGCCTCCAACACTAGGCATCTTTACTAATCCCATATGTTAGTACATACAACTCCACTGATTTTCCCTACTTTGTACACTGAACAAGTATGTTCTACAATTTCATGTAGCAGTTCAGTAACAAAAGACTTAAAATACAGGTACAATGTCAGGTCTGGATTGTATTCTAAGGCTTCATTTATCAGACTCAAAGCCTAGAGGTTCACATTACACTTTTCTCCATCTGCATTCTCTCTCTTTTCACTTTGCCCTTTGCTGACTCCTTTTGTGCTCATCTGGTCTACACTTTCGTCTCGCAGTACTATTTAAGGTTTCTTCAGCAAGCATTGCATTACAAATTTCTCTCTCTGCATTAGTATTTTCTCTCCTCTTCATCATCCTCATCTTCCTTTAACTGTTTCATGTCCCTTGAACTGCCATCTACAATCTTGTGCAAGGCATCTTCAATACTGTACATTTAGACTATCTAATTATTGCATACTCTGAATTTATTCTGTGAATCAGTCAATATATTATACAGATTAATATAAGCAAAGGCATTGTTTTACTGAAAATTATTGAGAAAAATATGAACAAGTGAGCCAAGGCAACATTCAACTGATTGTCATGAACAAGTTGCATATATAGAAAATGCATGCAGATATTTTCATTTCCTCTCTAAACATAACCCACCATGACATTTCAGTTTGTAACTTAATAATCAAAACATCATTTTTTATTGTGGCAAAAATAATGCATATCAATATGAAATAAAAATGGAGGATTTATGGCTAACTTTCCTTATATCCCTGCCATATTATGTTACAGGCAGACATTTTCAAAACAACTTCACAATAATTTCTAGTAAAATAAAATAAGTAATTATAAGTTGCTGTGATCCACTTAAATTTCACCTTGAAACGTCAATAATTATACAAATGTTATTCTTACTGTAACCTATTTAAATGGAGCAAAGACTTCCATGAAAAGTTTGTTGATATCTTCGCATGGAGGTGTCCATTTTCACAATAGCTGTCTTTTGCCTGAAGTGCTCAGATATTCCAGCAGATGACAGAAGACATGTACCTGCTTGTATAGAATCAGCTTTTGAGGAAAGTATTGAGTATATTATTGTTGTACAGGTCTTAGAATCCTCATATAGTATATATGATACAAATGGTGATATAGGGGTATATATCATTTAGTTTTACGCTTTAATTGTTAGCTGTGGTACAGTGGTTAGTGTCACTGCCTAACAGCTCACAGATTTTTGGTTCAGATCCTGGCTTGGATTCTGTCTAAGTGAAATTTGCACATTCTGCTCATGTCTGTTTGGATTTTTTTCTAGATACTAAAACGATGTGTGTGTTAGGTTAGTTGCTGTGTATGAGTCAGCCTAGTATGAATGATTGTGTTGACTGCACATGACTGCTGCCCCATCCTGAGATCTTTCATACCTCGCACTGAATGTTTCTGGGATACACCCCAATTCCTGCAATCCCAAACTACACTAATGAAAGAATTATATTTTTACCAGTCTCATTTTTTGTGACTCATCTTATAATGTTTGTTTTCAAACCTGTACTGAACCAATTATATTTGCTTTCATTAACACAAAGAAGTCTGCATAGTCAAAGAGTTGTATATTTCATTATTTACTTTTCAGCACTGAAATAACATTTACTTGTTCCATGTTCACACATACATATATACACACATATATACAATCTTCATTTAAATTAACATAGACATTTAACAGAACTAGCATTTTAAAGAAAATAATCGTTATTGATTTATTTTTGTTTTGAAATAACCTCTCTCTACTTACATATTTTATCCCACAGAGCTGGTTAGGTGCAATCTGATTTATTTATGATTATAAAATATAATCTAATTCAATATGAGCCTTACTTAGCCTTTTTACTTCTGTCATAGATGCACTATACTGAAATAATAAAATATTAAACGTGCATATTTAAAATATGGAAATAAAATATTTAAAATATTCACATTAGTATTTAAATAAGGTAAAATCAGTTTGAGGTAAAATGTGTGTTAGAAGAGTAAAAATGCTACATTAGGGAAAATAGAGAAAATCCATTTTCATTTATTCTTTAGACAAATAAAATAAGATTTTTCTTGAAATGCCAAAATGTGAGAAAATAATAGCTAGATTTACATCACTTTTAAGCAGTGGACTTCTGTTAGGCAAGTTTAGAATTTGAAAAAAAAAATTCTAAATAAATGCACTATCCATCCATCCATCCATTGTCCAACCCGCTGAATCCGAATACAGGGTCACGGGGGTCTACTGGAGCCAATCCCAGCCAACACAGGGCACAAGGCAAGGAACCAATCCTGGGCAGGGTGCCAACCCACCGCAGATAAATGCAGTAAAAGCACAAAATAAAATTCAATAAAGGCCAAAAGAAAAGAACGATGGTATATGGAAATATATATTCATGAAGTAGGGTTGCAAGCGCTAACATGGAATTTGGTTGGTGCAGCACAGCACTCAGGAAACCCTGGGGATTAAAAGAGACAATGGAGTAAAGAGAGGTTTGATAGATTGTGGTCAAATTTATCGACATACAGTGCATCCGGAAAGTATTCATAGCGCATCACTTTTTCCACATTTTGTTATGTTACAGCCTTATTCCAAAATGGATTACATTCATTTTTTCCTTAGAATTCTACACACAACACCCCATAATGACAACGTGAAAAAAGTTTACTTGAGGTTTTTGCAAATTTATTAAAAATAAAAAAACTGAGAAATCCCATGTACATAAGTATTCATAGCCTTTGCTCAATACTTTGTTGATGCACCTTTGGCAGCAATTACAGCCTCAAGTCTTTTTGAATATGATGCCACAAGCTTGGCACACCTATCCTTGGCCTGTTTCGCCCATTCCTCTTTGCAGCACCTCTCAAGCTCCATCAGGTTGGATGGGAAGTGTCGGTGCACAGCCATTTTAAGATCTCTCCAGAGATGTTCAATCGGATTCAAGTCTGGGCTCTGGCTGGGCCACTCAGGAACATTCACAGAGTTGTTCTGAAGCCACTCCTTTGATATTTTGGCTTTGTGCTTAGGGTCGTTGTCCTGCTGAAAGATGAACCGTTGCTCCAGTCTGAGGTCAAGAGCGCTCTGGAGCAGGTTTTCATCCAGGATGTTTCTGTACATTGCTGCAGTCATCAAACCCTTTATCCTGACTAGTCTCCCAGTCCCTGCCGCTGAAAAACATCCCCACAGCATGATGCTGCCACCACCATGCTTCACTGTAGGGATGGTATTGGTCTGGTGATGAACGGTGCCTGGTTTCTTCCAAATGTGACACCTGGCATTCACACCAAAGAGTTCAATCTTTGTCTCATCAGACCAGAGAATTTTCTTTCTCATGGTCTGAGAGTCCTTCAGGTGCCTTTTGACAAATTCCAGGCGGGCTGCCATGTGCCTTTTACTAAGGAGTGGCTTCCGTCTGGCCACTCTACCATACAGGCCTGATTGGTGGATTGCTGAAGAGATGATTGTCCTTCTGGAAGGTTCTCCTCTCTCCACAGAGGACCTCTGGAGCTCTGACAGAGTGACCATCAGGTTCTTGGTCACCTCCCTAACTAAGGCCTTTCTCCCCGATCGCTCAGTTTAGATGGCCGGCCAGCTCTAGGAAGAGTCCTGGTGGTATCGAACTTCTTCCACTTACGGATTATGGAGACCACTGTGCTCATTGGGACCTTCAAAGCAGTAGAAATTTTTCTGTAACCTTCCCCAGATTTGTGCTTCAAGACAATCCTGTCTCGGAGGTCTACAGACAATTCCTTTGACTTCATGCTTGGTTTGTGCTTTGACATGAACTGTCAACTGTGGGACCTTATATAGACAGGTGTGTGCCTTTCCAAATCATGTCCAGTCAACTGAATTTACCACAGGTGGACTCCAATTAAGCTGCAGAAACATCTCAAGGATGATCAGGGGAAACAGGATGCACCTGAGCTCAATTTTTCAATCTTTCATGGCAAAGGCTGTGAATACTTATGTACATGTGCTTTCTCAATTTTTTTATTTTTAATAAATTTGCAAAAATCTCAAGTAAACTTCTTTCACGTTGTCATTATGATGGGGTGTTGTGTATAGAATTCTGAAGAAAAAAAATGAATTTAATCCATTTTGGAATGAGGCTGTAACATAACAAAATGTGGAAAAATTGATGCATTGTGAATACTTTCTGGATGCACTGTATATCCTTATTTGGTGTTGGGATAATTTTGATTTTGGGTTTGGTGCAATTGTTTTTCTTTTTGTATATATACACACACTTGCTTTTGTTCTTGTGCATTTTTTTTTCTGTTGGAGGAGCTTCTTGAGCCAGAGATAAAGGAAGACAACCTTCATTGTTAGAGTGTGTGTGTAGTTTTTGTAGGAGTGCACTGTTTTTGTAAATACAGCATATTTTTCCTTTTTTGTCTTCATTTATTTTTGAATAAGGGTCAGTGCTGAGGGACTGTAACTCAAAGCCTGCCTGACACTACTGTGCTTTAATTGTACAGCACTCTTGTAAATAAATTTGTATCCTCCACCCTTCAGTTTTTGTCTGTGTCTCATCTCTTCACTGATTCTGTTTGGTTCGTAAACTATCATATGTCCAGAGTGCAGGCTGGGGCCACTTTCCTACTACACAGGATATCACAGGAATCTCCATAGAAGAGACCAAAAGAAATCCATGGCTCTGTGAAGGTTTCAGGCTTCACTTGGCATTTCTATCACAAGTGCAAGAAAGTGCAAGAAAGGCCAAATTACGTATGTTTGGCAGACCACTATCCTCTCCAGCAACAGAAGCCTGACAGAGATGTGGTCAGAAAATCACTTCTCACATGTACACTGTGGTAAATGCAAAGTCAATCTATGCTTGAACAAAGACAGAAACTTTTTTTCCTTCCCACAATATAAAATGAAACAAATGTCAATTTGTTTCCTTTTCGAAAAAATAATAACCAAACCGGGCAGCATGGTGGTGCAGTGGGTAGTGCTGCTGCCTCGCAGTTGGGAGACCTGGAGACCTGGGTTCGCTTCCCGGGTTTGCATGTTGTCTGCGTGGGTTTCCTCCCACAGTCCAAAGACATGCAGGTTAGGCGGATTGGTTTTTCTAAATTTGCCCTAGTGTGTGCTTGGTGTTTGTGTGTGTCCTGCGGTGGGTTGGCACCCTGCCCGGGATTGGTACCTGCCTTGTGCCCTGTGTTGGCTGGGATTGGCTCCAGCAGACCCCCGTGACCCTGTGTTTGGATTCAGCGGGATGGAAAATGGATGGATGGATGGAATAACCAAACCATTCAAAATGTTACAGATGTTGTCACAAATGTATGCTTTTTTTAAAAAAACATGTTTTGATCAATAATTTGCTACATATTCCTTGTGAATCAAAATAATAATACAAAAATGTATATTTTTATTTTATTTTGTCAACTTCAATAAACAATTTAGTTAAAAAAATATAATTTTCTTGCTATTATTTAATGTGTTAGGCTTTACAAGGTAAGGTCAATAGGTCCTGTGGATATTAATTATCATGTTCTGAAAACCGAACTGCTACTCTGTCTTTGATAGATGCACCTGAGTCCTAGTAATAGTGCACAAACAGTGGGGGTATTATCCATCCATCCACCGATCCGTCCATCACAAATTTTGAGTATCACACCACCACAAATCAGCTAGAGAGTCTGTAGAGTTAAGCATGAAGGCCTGTTCAGTAAAGTGAATCAGACAACATTGTTTTAATGGTGTGCCGCATTGTCAGCCTCCCAGTTACGTAAGATTTTAAACCATAATTACTAGTGAAGAAAGGCACATTTTTTTTCTTCTTTGGTGCTTCAGTTTACTTTCTTTATAGATTGATGGGCAGTTGAAAGAGTGTGGAATTCAGCAAAGGGCTACAGTACAGGTAAAAGAACAACATCCCAGAATCAAAATCTCCATCAAAGAATATGCGAGGTTACAGTTTTTGTTGTTACTTGTTATTCGTTTGATTTTTAACCAGACATTAAAGGATTTTTTTAAGCTTTACTGTGTGATTGTTCCAAAATTATATATTAGTTTTAGTTCTTAGAGTACCAATCCCTGTTACACTCATAAAAAGGCATGTTAAACTGACATTTAAAAATACGTACATTGGTTACACATAATAAATCTGTTTTAATTAAAATTCACTTCTGCTCAATATACTTAATAAATATATGTTGAAACAATGTAATATTTTAAGTAAAATGAATGACATTTTAATGTTTTGTTAAATTAATTAGATTACTGTATGTTTACCCAGCATGACTCATGCCAATATAACATCATATTTTAACAATTTTTTTGTAAAGTCTTTTTTTTAAATGCACCAAGTTATTTAGCTATAACCTATTTAGTTGGTCTATTATAGTTGATTGTGTACTATTTTTATAAACTGACTTTTTACAGTACATGGAAATGATATATATATATATATATATATATATATATATATATATATATATATATATATATATATATATATATATATATATATATATATATATATATATATATACACCGTATATAAAGAGAGAGAGAGAGAGGGTTATATTAATGATTTCTATTATCTAAAAATGTTTCTTAGCTTTTTTTTTTCCTCAATGGCAGTCTAATGTAATTCTGTAATACTATCAGCACGGCTTGTTGGTGCATTAACTTTATTTTACTTCATTAAAAGGTGCCATGTTTCTTTGGTGTCACGCCCACACCTTGCTTCCTCTGCAGTGTTACATGCATATATCTCTGGAGGTGTCCAGCAGTACATCAGCAAGCAGGATAAAGTGTGTGAGCAGCACTACCGGTTATGACTTTATTCATCCTATTTTACACCTTCTAAATGTGTCATTTCTCGGCTCATCAATTGTGATTTATTTTTGTAAGTCCTATTCTAACTTCTTTTGCAGTGAAGCACAGCAAAACTAATTAACTGAGAGAAAGAGAAACAAGAGAACAGAAAGCAGTCCACCCCAGCTCAGTTTTCATGCATATTGTAGTTTAATAATGATGGAATTCTTTATGATTTTTAGATACAAACCTTTGTATATAGTTGACTTGTGTTTGCATACATATCAGCGGGAAATCTGACATCAGTTTACAGTGTAATCACAATACCTTTACATTTATAAAAAGTTAGAAATTAAATATTAGCTTCTGTAGTGCTTTAGGTTTAAAAATTTTATATGTCATCCAGGATCGAATATCACAGAACCAATGGGAAGAATCAAACTGGTTATTCACTCTGTGTACTGGGAAACAAAGTCCTGAGCTATAAACTCCATATTTGAAAGTAGTGATGCCGTTTTATTATTTCAATCAAATTCTTTTGTCAAGACATTCACTCACAGCTGAATTTCTCCTGATATTTGGTGAGTGGATGCTTCTAAGATAAACACTGACCTCTATATTGTTGATTTAGTTTAAATGGGTTCAAAAGTGTATTGAATATTGTTTAAACAAATGAGAACTGTATTATTTAATTTAGTCTAAAAGTGTTTTAGTGTTTTTATTTATTGACCACTAGAAAAGTGTGATGCATTTGAATATAATATGTGAGCATTGCTTTGGAGCTAACAACACAAATTTTATGTTCAAAATCTCTATTTGTCAATTTATGAAAGCATAAAACTGTGGTATATCAATGCATCAGCAATCATTCCTTTTAACCTTTTGTCCTTTCATGTTACCACAGGGAAATTTTATAATATTGATGTTTATAGAAGAAGCAACAGAAACCATTTTCAAGATTACAAGTAAACATTTAAAAGAATAATGTAGCACCAATAATATGAGGAATGGTTCCCTGATTTCTTCCCTGAGAAAACGTTTATTTTTTTGTATATTTCATTAGTATAAAATAAAAAAAAATGTATAGATAGATTATACAGTTCAGCTGTATAAGAAAACAAACAAAACTTTTTTTTTGCCCATTCAGTCTTTTATATACCTTTTTTGCGTCAGAGACTAAACACTTAAAACAAAATCAAACTAAAGAATAACCAAAACTAGAATAACAAAAATATCAGAGGGCAAGGTGTCTATATCGGGTACTAATGTAATGTAGGTAATGTTCTAGGGTGAGAATCACAGTCTTACATGATAGTATCAGTTCCTCATGTTCTGGCGTAGGTATCACAATCTTACATGGCAGCATCAATCACCTCATGTCAGGATAAGAACTGCAATCTTGGATGGCAGCATCAACCTCCTCATGTTCTAATGAACAGGTGTTGAACTCCGGGCCTGGAGGGCCACAGTAGCTGCAGGTTTTCATTCTAACTCTTTTCCTAGTCAGTGACCAGTTTTCACTATTAATTAACTTCTTTTCCCTTCATTTTAATAGCCTTGTTTTTAAGGATCCAGTCCTCTGATTTTTTTCCTTTATTCATTAAATGACAGCCAAACAGAAATGGGATGTGAAACAAGTCAACAGATGACCAGCTAAACTGGGATTTCAAACTCCAACCAATTTCACTCCTGCCAATCTCTTAATGAGAAGCTGATTCTTGCTGTTAATTAAACCCGTTATTTAATTCCATGGCTTGTTGCTGCTCTTATTTGGCCACAGCAGACATTTCCAAAATTGTTACTTGTTCTGTTTTTTTCTAAGAATATCATCAAAATGTGAGAGATCAACCTTACCGAGACCATCACCTTTCTTTATTTTCAAATATTGTGTGATGGGCACAGGTGAGCTGGTCATGCGGCAGCTTGTTTTGTGTCTCATTATTGTTTGCCTGCTAATTAAGGAAATTGAAACAACTAAGGGGTCTGAGTCAAGTTAATTAAAACTAAGGCAACGGAAGTTAATTAGCAGCAAAAACTGGTCACTAACAAAGAAGATGGTTAGAATGAAAACCAGCAGCCACTGTAGCCCTCCAGGACCGAAGTTTGACACCTGTGTTCTAGAGTGAGAATTGCAATGTTACATGACAAGTGTCTGTTGCCACATGTTCTAGTGTGAGAACTATAATCTTACGCGGCAGTATCAGCTTTCTCATAGGACAGCAGTGTTTCCTTAGGAGGCATTAGCTCTCCGGAAATGTGTTCTTTTGAAATTGCGGCATGTTAAGTAACCGAGAAATATAGAAATATGATATAAGAGGCGATATCCCTCCCATAGTAATTACGGCAGTACAAAAATCACGAGAGAAAAAGATATACTTTAGCTTTCTTTACTGACAATTTTACACGGTTACAGACGGGAAGCTTATGACAGACTCTATCAAGGTGGGATCTTGATCTTTGCAGTCTGCCATCTTTCATCACCACGCTGAAAGGATTTTCCGGACGGATGACATAATCTTCCGCCCGACAGCTTCAAAGTGTATTGGCAGTAGGTCCATCCTTATATACTGGTTGCTCCACATGCAGGCTCTTTCTCTGGATCCAAACAAGGACAGGAAAGGACTCAACTCCACCTCCAAAAAATACAGGAATAGCACAATGCCTACATGCAGTTCTCATTCTCCCAACAAGGAAAGAAGATTTTGTGCTGACAGAGGACATAAGTATACTATTCTGTCTTTAGGATGACTACACAATCCTCCAGTTGTCTTTGGCTATCTAGTCCTGTGTTTGGCTCGGCAATTCTAAATGCTGAACCCCTGTGTACCATACTTGGTCTGCCTGTATGAATGAATCCATAACAGTGTGCACAGAGACAGTGACATTAAACTTAATATTATAGCAAACATATTATAACAAGCAGTCATGTACATTATAAGGTGGCTATCCTGCACAGACATGAAATAAACAACACACCACATTTTTAGTCAGCTGGCTGAACAGAGAAGACAAAAGGAGAGGCGAGACCATTTAGAATGTGAGTTTGCTGGCTGTGCAGATGAGGTATAAGCAAGGCGGCTGCTTCCCAAGGTTCTTCAGCAGTACTTTATCACAATCTGAGTTTGAACGCTTTACTTTAAAACAGCCAGCATTTCTCCCAAATGAGACAATGAGTTACACTCTAATATACAGTTGCCAGTTTTTAACAGCTTGGTTATTATTAAGGAGCTGTGTGCAAAATTTAGGCATCACATTCCATCTGTAAAAGTTAAATTTTAACTTTATTAAAGGACATAAACATCTCAGTTTTACATTTTCCACTTAAATAGAGTCACTGATCAAAAAAATAACCACTGTTGTTCATTTGTTTCTTTTATTTTATATTATATGCTAATGCTGCTATTTTGAGTGCTTTTTTTGGAAGACATTTTTTATAAACAAGGAAGTCATAATCTATGTGGAGTTTAAATGTTCACCCCCATGTCAGCATTGGTGTTATTGTTGGGGCGGATTATACAAAGCCTACTTTACAGCATGATATTTTCTTTAGAGTTATATTTTAATTGGAGTCATGTGCATTTACAATAGAGTTTCTTCAAAAGTATGTACAACTTGAAATGGTTTGAAAATAGTTGCCTAAGTGAGACACTTTGGTAATAAAAACTGCCATGTCATTTACACTTTCACCAGAATTTATCTTGAAAAAAAAACATAAAACATTTTACAATCTCAAGTATATTTGAATTACTCACACAGAAGGTAAGATCATTTTTATTCTCAATTGAGCTGGAAAATCTGTTCCCCAGCAGGGTATTTTCCAAGAATTTTTAATGGCTTACAATTCTGAATTTTAAAAAGAGGTTTCTTGCAATCTCAGGCAAATTGTAAAGTATAAAATGATTGAAATGTTCCAAACTATGTATATTATTTAAATCTTCTATTTGCACAAGGACATATGCTGCAAACCAGCTTGGTGCAGGTTCTTCCTAAAATAATGCTGTTTGTATTTTTTCTTGTAGGTCTCTTTTTTACATCTATACCTGCACAATATCCTGGAGGGTTGTTAATGAGTGGACACTAGGGGTTGCTGTCGCCCTGTAAAACCCAACACACAGACGTTCAGGACACACTTGTAAAAGCACTAAGAAGAATTTTAATTTCTTAACTAAAGTGCACAAAAGCACCACACACGCCACAATCCACCAATAACAATAATTAATAATAATACAATAATCAATCCTCCTCTCCCAGCAGCTCCATTACTCTCCCTCCCAACTCTGGCTCAGCTTGCTGGGTCTCTCATAGTCCTTTATATAGTCTTTGACCTGGAAGTGCTCCTGTCCTTCAGTCCTTGTGATTCAATAGCACTTCTGGGTCAGATGAAGACTTATATTTTTCTTCAGCCTGGAAGTACTTCTGTTCTTCCATCCCCATGACTTGGGAGTACTTTCGGGCTATAGGGAAAATAAAAATCCCTACCTCTCACTGCAGCGTCACACGGTGGCACCCACGGTCCCCAGCAATGTTGTGAATCCAAACTCCATCTCCCATGATGCCCTGCGGGAATCCGAGGCACCTCTGTGCTGCAGGGAGGACTCCATCTAGCGGCCTGGATGTGTCAGCCGGGATAAGCTGGCGGCTGTCCATCACGGGGTATATTAAATTCTCTAGTAATGCCAGCCTTTAACTTTATCTTGGAAATGGTCATCATGTGTAGCTAGACATATATCATTACAATTACAGAAATCAATCTGCATTTTCAGTTTGCTGGTGGCTTTGAATAATTGTTGATAATTGATAGATTTCTTTATTGGAAGGCTGATCATACTCACTATAGATGGCCCTTCTTGTTGAAGGCTCTGCACTTAAAGTATACAAAATAGCATATCAGCATAGTGTGTTCATCCCCTAGACATCTGTGACAAGGTTTAATTTTTCATTCAATTGTTTTTTCGTCTGTGTTTGCAGATTCTTTGAGGTCTCAGAGGCTAACTTTCACAATTATTCTTCAAATTTTTAAACATTGGCAAGGTTTTCAATTCTACTAGAGTACATGACGCAATACTTTGTTCAGATTCCCAAAAACTGTAATAAATAGATGCTGCTGCTGGAGTATGGGAATTTCCCCTTGGGATTAATAAAGTATCTATCTATCTATCTATCTATCTATCTATCTATCTATCTATCTATCTATCTATCTATCTATCTATCTATCTATCTATCTATCTATCTATCTATCTATCTATCTATCTAATATGAAGTAGTGATTTCTGGTTTCCATCTTTAAGGTGCTTGCTCTTAATTTCCACTAGTGGTCTCAAATACATGGCTCACTATATAAGTTAAAGAAATTTAATATATCACTGCTAGCAATTTCTTTGAGAATTTTGTAGAATTAATTCCCTTACCCTTTCAGTCTAGGACATGCCATTTACTCCCAGGCTGCACTTACAGTAGTTACTTTCTCTGCATGACTGTTATGTTCTTTTTGTAACGTGATGACCACAACTGGACACCCACACACAGTACTCCACATGAAGTCTCTTTAGTCTTGCAGGGCCAGACATCATTCTTAATTGTTACATGTCCAGGGACAATTCATTAAAATATTTTGTAGCGAATAGCAATGAAATCCACTGCTGAAAAGGCTCCACCCATGGGGTTTCTTTCTTTCTCAATTTCTTCCAGTCTGTGCACTTTAAACTGTTGAGTTTTCACAGAGAGTGCAAAGGAAATTGAAGAAAAGACTTGATGTTAACAGAATATAAAAAGATAAAATTGCTTTTATCAATTTAGAAGCTCAATAACATACGGTAAGGGAAGCTTCATAATTAATTTGTACAATGTAAAGAGCTTGGTGACAGAAGAGACAGACAGACACACACAAAACACTGCAGTTACTTGGCTCCATGAGTTTGAGAAGTACTTTTGTGTGCTATAATATCTGCCATTTTGACTATTACATTATTGACATCCCGACAGCGTTCAGAAGCCATTAAGAAGGCTAACAGAGTGTTAGGTTATATAGCACAATGGGTGGAGTACAAGTCCTAGGAGGTTATGCTCAAGCTTAATAATGCACTGGTGAGGCCTCATCTGGAGTACTGTGTGCAGTTTTGGTCTCCAGGCTACAAAAAGGACATAGCAGAACCAGAAAAGGTCCAGAGAAGAGCAAATTGGCTGATTCCAGGTCTACAGAGGTTGAATTATGACAAAAGATTAAAAGAGCTGAGCCTATACAGTTTAAGCAAAAGAAGATTAAGAGGTGGCATGACTAAAATATTTAAAATTATGAAGGGAATTAGTACAGTGGATCGAGACTGTTATTTTAAAATGAGTTCATCAAGAACACGGGGACACAGTTGGAAACTTGTTATGGGTAAATTTCGCACAAACATTAGGAAGTTTTTCTTTACACAAAGAATGATAGACACTTGGAATAAGCTAATAAGTAGTGTGGTAGAGAGTAAGACGTTAGGGTCTTTCAAAACTCAACTTGATTTTTTTTGGAAGAAATAACTGGATAGGACTGGCGAGCTTTGTTGTGCTGAATGGCCTAATGTTCTAATTACAATATAGCATAACAAAAGCAAAAGTTAGATAAATATTGTTATCCATGGATATACTTACATATTAGAATGCTGTGGCTATATTCAGGAATGGTGTGTTTGCAATTCGAATTAGACATTAATGTTAATTAACATTTAAATTAATGCAGTCAGAAGGAGGATGCTGTGCTGTCTTGTCCGTGTTTCTACTGGTGTCATTAGGCAAATTTGTTGATTCTGGTGTTTTGAGTACTAATATCAGCATCTTCTGTGGTCATTTTCGCTATTTTAATAACTTCTGCCAAAATTTAAAAAATCGAAAGGGGGCAGGTTTTTTTTCACAGAATTATTTATATATTTAGCCTGATTTGGACTGCAGCTATAATGGAACCTACCTGAACTTTCTGTTCAGACTTATTATTTCTGTCTCACTTATTTTTTAAACTGAGTCTACAAGTGTCTAACCAGTGCTCCAAAACAATTAACTTAATTTTCAGTTTGGATTAACTTACTTAAGCAGTATTAGTTTATAGTGTGTAAAAAAAACATCACATGACATGCAAAGCTACATGGCACATGCACATAATTTTAGCATCCAGGCACATATTAATCTCCAGCTAAATTATTAGCTTTGATGCTGGAGTAACAAAAACATATAAGTCAACACCTATGAAAGATGCATTGACAATTACTGAGTGATCATTTGAAAAAAATTATGTGTTTATGAAGCATGTCCAGCACACAGTTGTTCTAGACTGTGTCTTTAGGAGCCTTTGTAGTGCATCTCAGGAAGGTAGAAGTACATTGGGCTTTTCAAAGAAGCTCAATAAACAAATAAATACACAGCTAATTACTAAAAGAGAAAGAAAATATCTGACTTGAACATCTGAAATGTAATATCAATACCATTGTGGGAACCAGCCTGGACACAGACAGGTAGACATGTTGTTTCACCACACACACGTTTATTTACACTAATTATATTTACAATAGTGAGCACACCCCAGTGCCTCGGCACCAATCACCCCTTCCAGTCCAGGCCAACACACACAATGCCTTTACTCTTCAGACCGCTTCCACTCCACTCCTCTCCTCTCCTCCAAGCTCCGTCCACTTCCACCCGACTCCAGCCTTGAATGGAGGGAGGCGGCCCCTTTTATTCACCCCTGGATAGGCTCCAGGTGCTTCCTAATAAGCCTCCGTCGACACCCCCCCGTGTGGTGGAAGCACCGGCTTTGTACCCGGAAGCCCTGCGGGTGTCCCTGATTCTCTTCCCCCCAGCACTTCCGGGTGTGGTGGAAGAGCTGAGGTCCAGGGCTCCCAAGGCATCGGGGTGCCCCCTGGCGGTGACCACGGGCCCCTACAGGGTTGAGCTTCCCAGCTCTGTACCCGTGGCCCCCAACACAACCAGGGCAGTCGCCCCCTCGTGGTCTGGAGGAGGCACAAGCACTCCTCCGGTCCTCCTGGGTGTCCCGGCTGGGTACCACCCCCAGCCACGTGCCACACATATATATATATAGACAGAAAAACAGATAACACTTTATTTGGGAGAAATTTGGCTTTTTACGCAAGATAAATAAATAAATAAGTGATAACTGATAACAATCAATTACACACCACAATGTCTAAATCTAAAGAAAAGTAAAGAGAAAGAAAAACATCTGACTTGTCTAAAGGGAAATAGAACAGTAGCAGTCAGAATGAGACATTATTAAAGGCATATTGCATTTGGTATAAAGGAGTCCCATTAGTGTTTCTTGATACACTTCTACTGATTAATTCATTTGCCCAAAGTATTCAATGTTAGTGTTATCACATCAGATGAGTAACCTACTTTCATTAAAATGTAGTAGAGTATGGCACTAAACACATACCTAGTCCTGACTCTGTTTCTGATACGGATGTGAATAACACTGGAGCACCACAAGGTATACAGTAATCCCTCGCTATATCGCGCTTCGACTTTCGCTTCACTCTATCGCAAATTTTATATGTAAGCATATTTAAATATATATCGCGGATTTTTTGCTGGTTCGCGGATTTCTGCGGACAATGGGTCTTTTAATTTCTGGTACATGTTTCCTCTGTTGGTTTGCCCAGTTGATTTCATACAAGGGACGCTATTGGCAGATGGCTGAGAAGCTACCCAACTTACTTTTCTCTCTCTCTCTCTCTCTTGCTCTGACATTCTCTGCTCTTGACGGAGGGGGTGTGAGCAGGGGGGCTGTTCGCACACCTAGACGATACGGACGCTCGTCTAAAAATGCTGAAAGATTACCTTCACGTTGCTCCCTTCTGTGCAGCTGCTTCATGAAGCGACATGCTGCACGGTGCTTCGCATACTTAAAAGCTCGAAGGGCACGTATTGATTTTTGATTGTTTGTTTTTATCTGTCTCTCTCTCTCTCTCTCTGACATTCTCTGCTCCTGACAGAGGGGGGTGTGAGCTGCTGCCTTCCTTGCAACTGCTTTATACGGCGGTGCTTCGCATACTTAAAAGCCAAACAGCCCTATTGATTTGTTTGCTTTTCTCTCTCTCTCGACATTCTCTGCTCCTGACGCGCACTCCTTTGAAGAGGAAGATATGTTTGCATTCTTTTAATTGTGAGACGGAACTGTCATCTCTGTCTTGTCATGGAGCACAGTTTAAACTTTTGAAAAAGAGACAAATGTTTGTTTGCAGTGTTTGAATAAAGTCCCGGTCTCTCTACAACTTCCTGTGTTTCTGTGCAAATCTGTGACCCAAGCATGACAATATAAAAATAACCTTATAAACATATGGTTTCTACTTTGCGGATTTTCACCTTTCGCGGGGAGTTCTGGAACGCAACCCCCACGATCGAGGAGGGATTACTGTAGTCCTGTCTCCTTTCCTCTTCACTCTGTACACCTCTGACTACAAATATAACACCAGGTCATGTCAATTGCAAATATTATCAGATGATTCTGCAGGTTTATTGATTAAAGGAATGAGACAGAATATTGGAGTCAGGTGGTAATATTTATTTCTTGGTACAAAGAGAATTGTCTGTATCTTAACATCAGCAAATCCAAGTAACTGGTTATTGACTTTTGCTGCACCAGAGAGCCTGTATATCTGGTTAGTATTCAAGGAGTGGATGTAGAGGTAGTCCACTACTACAAGTACTTGGGGTCCACATTAATGACAGGTTGGACTGTTCTCAGAAAACAGAGAAAAGGGAAGAGCAGACTGTTCTTCCTTCGGAAACTGAGTTCCTTTAATGTAGGAAGTAACATCCTTCGTATCTTCTATAACTCAGTAATGGCCAGTGCAGTTTTCTACACTGTGGTTTGCTGGGCTGGTAACATCACTTCAAGAGAGATCCACAGAATCAAGAGGCTAATTAAATGGGTAAGCTCAGTTATAGGGCACACTCTGGACCCCCTTGAGGTCACAGCAAAGGAGAGAATTAAAATAAAACTGAGTGCCATTATGAACAATGCTGCACAAACTCTTTCTGATACACTAACACAGAGTACTTTCAGCCAACAAATTATTCAATAGAAGTGTGTCAAAAAACGCTACTGGGGCTCCATTATACCAGCAGCAATACACCTGCATAATGCTTCACTATGACTATGACAGCCAAGTCAGAAGTTCTCTTTCTTTTTAATTTTCTTATTTTTTAGTCATTCTGGTGTGTGTTCAGGACACAGTGTGTGTTTGTATGTGTTTATATAGGTACTGCTTGTTAACACAAATATCTAATCAGCCAATTACATGGCAGCATTCAATGCATTTAAGTATGTAGACATTGTTCAAATGACCTGCTGAAGTTCAAACTGAGCAACAGAATGGGTAGAAAGGTGATTTAAGTGACTTTGAAAGTGGCATGGTTGTTGGTGCCAGATGGCTCATCTATTTCAGAAACTGCTGATCTACTTTGATTTTCATGCACAACCATCTCTAGGGTTTACAGAGAATGGTCCCAAAAAGGGAAAACATCCAGTGAGTGGCAGTTTTCTGGGTGAAAATGCCTTGTTGATTCCAGAAGTCAGAGGAGAATAGTCAGACTGGTTTGAGCTGATAGAAAGGCAACAGTAACTCAAATATCCATTCATTACATCTGAGGAATGTGGTCTGAGGCTTCCCGTCCGAGTAAGGAATCTTCTTCTCTGTCCGGGCTGTCTGTTCATCCCTTTGGGCAGTTCTGTTTGGGTATTGCCACTTTCCCTTCTTTGGTCGGGATGCCTGACTGATCTCTTGAAGTCTCCCATCCAAGCAAGAAACCATTCCCCTTCCTGGTCGGGATGCCCATCCAGCCTATGTGGCACTTCCAATATGTAAATATATATTTATTTATTTATTAACCTATTTATGTATTTAAAGAACTTCTGTATAAGACAAAATTCCACCTGGGGACAAGCAAAGACAAGCAAAGGAGACAGTGATTTACACCCTGGGATGGTGTGAAAGGGAGCTAACATGCAGCCAGCTATGAACTGGTGCATTTGTTGCCATGCATGATTACTTCTTTTACACATTTAATAAACTGTAACATTTTTCTTCAAAAGATACAGTGGCTGTTCATTATAATTGTTTAAACCCTATAAAAATAAAGGATACTTCAACATCAGCCACCAATATGTGCACTCTGCATCTTGTCACCTTGAGAAAAACACTGAGGTTATACAGTTGCTGGAGTTAATAAATAAGAATCCTTTACCGTTTTCTTTACCCATTTTCAAAATGTGTTAATTAATAAGTTCTAAAAATTAGAAAACTGGCATCAAGTGCGTTAGTTATTTGAGATCAGAATTTATGTATTTTGTTTAAAAGTGTTAAAAGTCACAATTTTAAATATTTCTGTATTAAGAATCTATAGAAGAACAGTTTTAGTAAGCCATGAATTCAAATGATAAATTTCTCATCTATAAACTATATTTTTTAAAACTAGCAGCTGCAACCCATTAGCCACAGGAACAATCACAGATGTGGGCAGTCTCTCACCTGTGCACTTAGGTGAGAAACGCCCACACCGCAGATCGCCCTGCGGCTCACTACAGCCACCACGCCCCCTCGCTAAGCTGCAAGCGCGGCGATTATTTATTTTAAACAAACTGGCCTTTGCTAAAGGAGCTGTGGACCCATAACACCACACTAACCTGCATGTCTTTGGACTGTGGGAGGAAACCCACGCAGACACAGGAAGAACATGCAAACTCCACACAAGGAGGACCCGGGAAGTGAACCCAAGTCTCCTTACTGCAAGGCAGCAGTGCTACCACTGCGCCACCATGCCGCCCTGTTTGAAGTACATGTCTTTTCAAATAATGTTATGAATTAAACTGAAAATTGTACTTAAACATTATTTTCCCACACCTCAGGAAGTAGCTGTAATAGATTTCTTTCTAAATGTGTTTTCATCAGAGATTTTATTTTCAAAGCACAGCAACTGTGCCAGCACCTCTCAAATAGCCACTTTGTTTAAATTTATTGTCTTTTTGCATTTAAATGTCTATATTTTAAGCCTTTACAGCAAGTAAATGACCCTGCAGTCCAACAGGGTGTTTCCTGTGATATACATACTGTAGATGGAATTAGCAAACCTTTTTCTTAAATGTTTTTTTCTTCTTTCAGCTCATGTTTGATGCTTAATAAAACCTAAATCATCTTTATCAAAGGCTGACAAATTGTTGCTCTGTTGGCACATATAAAGCTAATCATTTATTGGACATTTATTACATTACCATTTTTGAATAGTAATGATAATTGATTGCAGCACCAAATCTCCTGGTATTTCAGGAACCATTTAACAAAAGCATTTAAAAATGTTTACATGAAAAATGACATAAAATATAGTAATTGCTGAAAATTAGGAGTGATAAATTTAAAGCAGCCATAAATTAAAAATAAACAAAAAGTACATAAATGTTAAAAAGACTAGCTTTGCAAAATCAAGGATTTATTTATAATAATAATAATAATTCATTACATTTATATAGCGCTTTTCTCAGTACTCAAAGCGCTATCCACACAGGGAGGAACCGGGAAGCGAACCCACAATCTTCCACAGTCTCCTTACTGCAAAGCAGCAGCACTACCACTAAAGTAACATCCACAAATTCCAAAATATCTGTTATAAAATGTGCTTCATAAATACTGCTTTTAAGAAATGACTATATAATGAGTATTTCTTGTAATTTGTGGGTAGTGTTCAATAACTGGAAAAATTGTGGCACATTAGTGGTACTGCTTCATAGCAAAAGAGACTAGAGTCTGTTGAATAAGAAAGTTTTCCTTGCGGGTTTCCCTTTGGTTGTTTGGTGTGCTGCCATATCCCAAAGATGTGCTGGTTAGTTTAATTAAAGTTAAACTTTGTTGATGAAGTTGTATTCCATCTAAGGATGAGTCTTGCATAGCAATGCTGTAATGGAATAATTGGGTTTAGGACATAAACAATGAAACAAATGCTATCCAGCCAGATGTTTCAAAATCTTTTAATATGCAGTATCTTTGTATACTACATTTATTTCTTTTAGGTCTTATGTAGTTTACAAGGTGTGCAGCAGGTACTTCCTGTTGGAACAATTACCTGAACCGACCAAAATTCATGTCACAAATATTTTTATCAGCATTTATTAATTGCTTCATTTGTAAATGATGCTGAAGGGGTCTCCTAATTTGACAGCAAATGGGAAGCACGAAAACCACATGAAAACCACAAGACATACAGTTGCAGCCTTGCTGTGCGTGGGGCTTGGATTGGGTGCTACCTGTGTGACCCTTATATTTTTTTCATTGACTTGTGTGGATTTCCTTAGTTTCATTAATCTAAAGCTGTCAGCCCTGGTGACTGTTTACTCTCCCTTCCTACAGTTTACAATTAAAATGGATAAAGTTTCTGTAGATTATCCATTTTCCATCTGTTCCACAAGGCTTATTCCCAGCTGGAAAAAGCTAGCAGCACTATGAGGATTGTTTTTTTTTTTCACCAATATCTTCAATAATATCCAGCCCACCCTGTTAAGGAGTAAGCTCAGAGATATGCAGGCGGATGGCGTCCTGGGTAATAGACTATTTGTCGTGGAGACTACACTACATGGAACTCAAGAATTGTGTTTCTGATATTGATATGAGGAACACTGGAGCACCACAAGGAACAGTCCTGTGTAATTATTACTCCACTTTGTACTCCTCAGATACCGTATAAATACAGTATAACACCAGGTCATGTCATTTGTAGAAATTCTCAGATGTTCTGCACTAATGGGGTGTATTGATAAAGGGTGATGAGACAGAGTATAGGAGTCAGATGGAGAACTTTGTTGCTTGCTACAGAAATAATTATCTGCAACCTAACATCAATAAAACCAAGGAACTGGTTATTGACACCCAAAGAGTCTTTTTCTGATCACTATTCAGGGAGTGGATGTGGAGGTGGTGTACTTCTACAAGTAGTTGGGGGTCCACATTAATGACAGGCTGAGCAGAGGGCAGAGAAGACTCTTTTTCCCTTAGGAGACTGCATTCCTTTAATGTGAGTAGTGAGATCTTTCACATCTTCTACAATGCTGTGATTGCCATGGTATTTTGGTAAAATCACTTCAAGAGAGGCCTGCTGAATCAACAAGTTAATTAAAAAGGATGTCTGACCTATGGGATGAACTTGCACCCTGTTGAAGGTAGTAGTGAAGGACAGAATTAAAGCAAAACTGAGCGCCATCATGAACAATGCTGCTTATCCTCTCTTTGACACACTAATGCTGAGGACTTTCAGCCCAAAAATTATTTGGCAGAGGTGTGTCAAGAAAAGCATGGTACCAAAACATCCTCCGAGAGCAACTTCTCCCAACCATTCAAGAACAGTTTGGTGACCAACAATACCTTTTCCAGCATAATGGAGCACCATACCATAAGGCAAAAGTGATAACTAAGTGACTCGGGGAACAAAATATCGAAATTTTGGGTCCATAGCCAGAAAACTCCATCCATTATCCAACCCACTATATCCTAACTCAGGGTCACGAGGGTCTCCTGGAGCCAATCCCAGCCAGCACAGGGCAAGAACAAACCCCAGGCAGAGCACCAGCTCACCACAGGGCACACACACCAAGCACAATTTAGGATCGCCAATGCACATAACCTGCATGTCTTTGGACTGTCGGAGGAAACCCACGCAGACACGGGGAGAACATACAATCTCCACGCATGGAGGACCCAGGAGGCGAACCCAGGTCTCCTTACTGCGAGGCAGCAGCGCTACCAGTGCGCCACCATGCCACCCACCAGGAAACTCCCCAGACCTTAATCCCATTGAGAACTTGTGGTCAATCCTCAAAAGGCGGGTGGACAAACAAAAACCTACAAATTCTGACAAACTCAAAACATTGATTATGCAAGAATGTGCTGCCATCTTTCAGGATTTGGCCCAGAAGTTGCATGACAGCATGCCAGGGCAAATTGCAGAGATCTTGAAAAAGAAGGGCCAATACTGCAAATATTGACTCTTTGCACAAACTTAATGTAATTGTCAATAAAAACCTTTGAAACTTATGAAATACTTGTAACTATACTCCAATATACCATAGAAACATCTGACAAAAAGATCTAAAAACACTGAAGAAGCAGACTTTGTGAAAATCAATACTTGTATCATTCTCAAAACTTTTGGCCACAACTGTAGATTTGCCTATATTGTGCAAAATAATCTGTACAGAAAAAAACTGAATAATTGTCTATCGCATGGGTTGCACGGTGGCGCAGTGGTAACGCTGCTGCCTCGCAGTTAGGAGACCCGGGTTTGCTTCCCGGGTCCTCCCTGCGTGGAGTTTGCATGTTCTCCCCGTGTCTGCGTGGGTTTCCTCCGGGTGCTCCGGTTTCCTCCCACAGTCCAAAGACATGCACGTTAGGTGGATTGGCGATTCTAAATTGGCCGTAGTGTGTGCTTGGTGTGTGGGTGTGTTTGTGTGTGTCCTGCGGTGGGTCGGCACCCTGCCCAGGATTATTTCCTGCCTTGTGCCCTGTGTTGGCTGGGATTGGCTCCAGCAGACCCCCGTGACCCTGTATTCGGATTCAGCGGGTTAGACAATGGATGGATGGATGTCTATTGCATCTTACTCATTAGAAATAACTCAGACATAGGTGCATAACATAAACTACATTCACTTCTTTATTTCACTTTTCTTTTTTATTTCATCCCATTTTTCTCCCATACTCCTCTTCTGGCCCATAATTCAATTCCCTTAAAGCAGTGGTCCCCAACCTTTCTGACAGCAAGGACCACTTTATTAGATGCAAATTTTTCCACGGACCGGTGGGGGGGTTTGGGGGTTTGCAGTTTTGTACACAATTTACATTACATTTCTATTATTATTAAGTTATTAAGCAGTTCGCATTCATTTGCAACCCGAGATTTTTCTTCTTTTTTTGCATATAACAAAGACATATGCTTTGCATTTGCCATTCCAACAGATTGCACATCACAAACATTAACACTGCTATCTTTTTCTCGCGTCTGCCGTTTCTATAGGAGGGTGACAATGAGTTAAATTCCAATGGATGTTTTTCAAATGTTGACGAGCAATAAGCAAAAGATATCACAGAAAACCACAGAAAACAAAAACAGCAAAAAAAAAAAACAAACTACGAGGAAAGCTCGAAGAAAGAGATTTTTTTTTTACAATGTTTCTGTTTGGGGATCTTTGTGCAAACGTGCACAACTGAGCTGTGACACAGATCTAACTGCTCTGTGAATGATTCATTCAAGCATTTCAAAGTCACTTCGTTGTAATGAAAGTATCTGCTGAATGTACTTCGTAGTAACGCGATTTCTATAGACTCGTGTCATATGGGGAAACTGTCAGGACCATAAAAATACATTGTTGTAATACTCTTTCATCTCGGTCTCTCTCCTCTCTCTGCGCCGCTGCAAAGCCCCGCCCGCCAAGCGTTCTGAAAAGTCTGAGTGAGTCTCCATTGCCGGCAGTTCTCTCGCGGCCCGGCTGTCAGGCAGCTGCGGCCCGGTATTGGGCCGCGGACCGGGGGTTGGGGACCCCTGCCTTAAAGGAACCTTACCTATTTTCCAAGTCGGATACCACAGGTCTCTCAAAATCCCAAAAACAAAGAAATCTCAGTGGAATAAGGCAGACAATTATACATAGCTTCCAAATAAATGTGAACAGTGAATGATCTTCTTCATCTTCTTTCAGCTGCTCCCGTTAGTGGTTGCCACAGCGGATCGTCTTTGTTGTCCGCATATTGATTTGGAATAATTTTACACCAGATGCCCTTCCTGATGTAACCCTCCCCATTTATCCAGGCTTGGGACCAGCATGAAGAAACACACTGGTTTGTGCATCCCCTGTGACTGGGTTGTGAACAGCGAATGATCAAAAGACATAAATAGGACAAAGTTCCCTTGAATTTCATCCAGCTGTTTTCAGTATGAACAAACATGAACTAATTAGCGTACAACAAAATCCTTAAGATATTCAAGCAGTCTTACACTCACTCTTCTTTGGATATCTTGGTGCACATGGGACCTCACCACCTGATCCTACTTGCTGCAAGAGATCCTTTGTGGTCCTGCCCATTTTGCATCTCTGTAGTTTCAGCTTGAGGAGGTTTGATAGTATATTGATCAGGAAAATCAAGCATGGTTGGCTGGGTAATACAAGGGAATGCTGTTTAAAATGTGATTAATTTCTAGTCACCACTTGCTGTCCATGTTGTGTTGTGATCATTGTACCTTTGACTGTAGTTACTCAGCAGTGGTCTGGGTGAAACAGGGATTTAAATTTATTAGCAGGATGCAGTCGCCTAATCAATATATAGTCTCTCACAACCAGGATTGGATGAGGATTTACAGAAATGTTTATCATGAAATTCCTTCATTTTGTGTTTACTATTTGTGTTTCTAATCATTATGTCTTCATCTGAAGTTGTGGATGAGAGACTCAGTAGCCTTGTCTGGACTGATCTTCCAAATAAAGCTGTTGCAGAAGGTTTCTCAGCAGAGCGGTATGGAGTTGATCTATAAGCTCTGAGGAAATGATAGAGATCTTGTTAAAATGTCTTTTTAAGCATCTGCATGAATAATGAAACTTCTACATTAGCTTGTGGCCAATGTGGGGTTATTTTCCTATGATGAAATCCTAAATATGCAGCAAATCTGACTGAAGAGAACTCCATTGCCACTTTTGACAACTTCAGGAATGTCATAAGTGGAGAAAATTGAGTCTAATTTTGGAAATACTGTCTTTTGCAGATATGCTAGACACTTTCTCTACCTGTGGGAACCATGAGTAATCCATAACAACTAACATGTATTCACCAGAAGGTAGTGAACTAAAATCAACACTTACTTCTGCTCAAGGGGCAGTCAGCAGTGAAATAGATTGACAGGTATTGATGTTCTTCTACCATATGATCAATGCCTTGGAACCATACTTTTTCTTGTTTGACCTTTTTAAATTTTTACTGCTCCTGGGTGGCTTTCATGTGCAATTTGTGTCACTCAATTATGTAATGAGACAGGTTTCACATATTTGTTCCCATTGAGGAGAGGGTTACCAACAAGGCTCAATTTTTAGCATGCATGGAGTGAAGAAATTCTTTATGAGTCAGAGACAAGTATTTTGCCTCTTTGAGAAATATGTGCCACCTTCCTTTTTCTTACAGCCATGATGACTTTTTGCAGACATGGGTCAGACTCTTTTGCTGCTTTTATTTCTTGTAGTGTCATGGCTCAGGGTACATTGTGATTGATAATGAAATGCACATGAGCATCAGCTAACTTAGCATGAATGTCACCAGCTTTTTGTGCAGTATCTGGGTATATGGAGAAGTAGTCAGATGGATTTCCAAAGCCTGCCCTATACACTACAGAGAAATAAAAGTTTTGTAGTTTCAACAGGCAATACTCTGTTCTTGGAAGGAGAATATTGGCTCCAGAGGCTTATGATCAGTAACTACAGTGAACAAATTGCCTAGTAAGTAAAACTGAAAGTGCAGAGAGTCCCAAATGACAGTTAGAGCATCTGACTCTGTTTGCAAGTATCTCTGCTCTACTGGTGACAGTGTTTGCTGGCAAAGTAATGTGTTTATACCTTCCATCTGAGTCATTTTATATCAGTACTGCTCTAAGCTAACCAGGACTTCCCTCCATAATAATTTCTGAATGCTTTGAGAGGAGAGAGCCGTGATGGTCCAGCTTAGAGAGAACCAGTGCGTAAACAAGGAGTTGTGTGCCATAATTAGTGAGGTATATATATTATTAATATTATTAAGAAAAAAATAAACAAAATTGGGTCATTGAAGAAACATTTGATGAATGAAAGTGAGGAGTCCTGAGTCACTCCAAGATTACTAACCATGACTGATGGTGAAAGGATGATATCTTTAAGACCAATGATTAGAGACAAATCTGAGAAGGAGAACCACAAGGCAAGACTTCTGACTTTGAATGGTTAAGTTTAAATTGATGATTATTCATCCATGATGAAATACCAAGAGGGAAATAAGAGGAAGATCTGTGCATCATCAGCATAGAGGTGGTAGAAGAAGCCATGAGAAAAGTAACATTGCCTAAAGATACAATGTAGAGAGAAAATGAAGTGGATTCACCTCTGAGGCACACCTGTGAAGAGTTTCTGTGGAGAAGACAAGGAGTTAGACTAGGAGATACAAAAACATCAGCCAGACAGGTAAGAGTTGAACTAGTCCAAAGAAAATTCTTTTGGTTGCAAGCTTATTGAAGGGAGAGATAAGCAAGGAATGGTCAATGGTATTGAAAGCTGATGAAAAGTCAAGAAGGATAAGGACAGAGAAGAGAGAAGCAGCTCGAGCAGATCTAAGGACATTTGTGATTGAAAGCCGTGCAGGACAAAAGCAGAAAAGTTGGTAGGGCAAAGAGTAGAAAGATTTTTTTGCATTGTGATACCTGAAGGTGACGTAGGAGAAGGAGAAGGTAAAACAACAAAAAAAATCTGAGATATGCAATGGAATGATGAATGGGGAGAAAGGAGAGGAGATGATGTGTGAGAAAATTAGATCAAATTAATGACCTGCTGAATAAGTAGAAGAAGGTGGAGACAGAAAGAATGAAGGAAAAGAGGATGGGAAGGCTCAATTTGGGATCAGCCATTTGGCCGTATGTCAAATTGGCCTTATGTCTGTCACAAAGCGTACAGTTCATTGCAATTGAGGCTCTGTGGGTTTCCTGTAGGTCACCAGTATATATATTTCTGCTGTTTGTGTCTCGGCAGCTACATGCCAGATCTATGTAAGGCTGTATTTCTCAATGAATGGAATTCACTGCTGGTGGGTTGCTGGTTTCCATTGTTGGGTTGCGAGCAGGTCGCAGTAGGTTGCCTAAGCCAGTGTTTGTCAATCGCTGGGTTGTAATCTGGGTTACCACGGGTAGGTTGCAGGTTTCCATCATTGGTTCATGACCAGATCACTGTGAGTCACCTAAAAGATCAACAGCACTGTGCAATATGTTGCCCTGTTTCTAAGTGAGCATGTTTCACCAAAGGGACCACCAATTGCACTTGTTTCTTCAAGAAGGTGGTTTTCAATTGTTGCTGGTGAGTTGTCATTGAGTTTAAAAAGGCCAGCTGGGGTGTGGGACCATAAAGGTTGAGAAACACTGGTGTAAGGAAGGCAGTGCAGGGTGAATTAGCCACATGGAGAAGCACCAATTAAAACAAGCCTAAAAGAGCCCTCCAAGAGTCAGAAAACATACGTGAACCTGTGAAATAATAATACCAAAAGATTTGCTAGTTTTGCTGGTTTTGATAATTTCTAGAACATTATTACTGTATTATTTTCCTATCATCCTCGGTTGACTTGATCGACCATAAATCTTTGTTAATTGATTTAGCAAAGATGCATTCACATTCAGAGGTAATTTAGTGATAAAACATTCAAAAATTATTCAAAAACATAAAGTATAAATGGTAACTTGTTTACTTTCAATTTATGTTAATTTCTGACATACTTAAAAAATATGGGTGAATATGGTCTGCAGTTGTCTACAACTTACAATTACCCACAGCCCTGTAGTAAAAAGTAAAAAGGCAAATAGGTTTCTTTGCTATGTAACAGAGTGTTCAGTTGTTTTTTATTTGGTTTTATATGTATTTATTTTCCATAAATTAATTATATCAGCTCACTCTATTCATTAAAAAAAACAAAAAAACTTAAAACTCAAGAAAATTTGTTCAGGAAGGCATTTTACTTACCCCAACATTCTGACAGGTGCTCAGGATGATTTGTGTGTTATTTGTCCACATTTTTCTTGTAGTATTTTTAGTTTTGTATTTTATTTTGATTTATTGTCTCTTTTTCTAATTTAAAGCTTTATGTTTCCTGAATTTATCTTTATTTAGTGTTTCATGCTGATATTATGTTGTATTCAATGTTGTGTATTTGATCATTTGTCTGTCTTTTCCCTGTTGTTTAATTTAAATTTATATAAATAGCTTTGAGGGCGGTGAGGTGGCACAGTGGGTAGCTCTGCTGCCTTGCTGTTAGGAGACCCGGTTTCACTTCCCGGGTCCTGCCTGTGTGGAGTTTGCATGTTTTCCCCCTGTCTGCGTGGGTTTCCTCCGGGTGCTCCGGTTTCCTCCCACAGTCAAAAGACATGCAGGTTAGGTGCACTGACAATTCTGAATTGTCCTTGGGGTGTGTGTGTGGGCGCACACCCTGCCTGGGGTTTGTTTCCTGCCTTGTGCCCTGTGTTGGCTGGGATTGGCTCCAGCAGACCCCCGTGACCCAGTAGTTCAGATATAGTGGGTTGGATAACGAATGGATAAATAGCTTTGAGCACGGGAAAGGTGCTATATAAATAAAATGTATTATTATATTTTGTGTTTTCAGTATAGGTTTGTAGGCCATTTCAACCAATCTTAAAAGCATTATCCTCATAAGCATGGGGAGAAAATGTAACACTACAAATGGTACTAGCCATGCAGAGAATCATACTCACTTCCATGAACCTGGGAAACACCAAGGCTAACCGCAGTTTTGCCTCTACAGATAACTTAAATTGATCACGCAATTTAAATAGAATAGCCACAGTGAGAAGTGGAAGAAGGAAGGCTGCAGTGCCTAAGGGGAGATGGAGTGTTGAAGAGCAGGGGACAAGAAGTTGGCCACATGCTTACAGGTGCACAGCTCAGTGTGGAGCGACCATCATGATTTCACTTCAAGGATAATTTGCTTCATATCAAAATTCTTTATGATTTCAGTAGCAAGGAAATAGGTTTAGATTGTGTATAATTTAGCATTTGCCAAAAAATAACACTTCAATACATTTAAGCTGAACTGCTAATATTCTATGGCAGGGGTGGGCAAAGTCAGTCCTGGAGGGCCGCAGTGGCTGCAGGTTTTTGTTCCAACCCAGTTGCTTAATTAGAAAACAATCCTTGCCAATAATTACATTTCATGGCTTGTTAGTGCTTTAACTCTGCTATGTCAAGTCATTCTCATATCCTAGATTTTTTTTTCCCTTTTCTAAGGATATCATCCAAATACTTTGAAGTGTAAAACGGATGGGTAATTCTCAGTCCTTCACTTTTTTCTTTACTTTTTCCTTCCAAGTATTTAATTAAACCAAATAGTGCACGATAAATACACACAGGTGTAAAGGGTAACAAGCAAAATGGATAACTGCTGGTTTCTTTTGTCATTTGCATCTTATTGATGATAAGGGGTAATTAAAAACCAAGAATGCAGCTGTTTAAGACTTAAATAAGCAATAAGGGTTCAACATCTTAATGAGGGAGATAACTAAAATGAAGCAGAAGGGTTTCTAGAGCAATAAGTGCCTCTTATTAAGCAATTTGGTTGGAACAAAAACCTGCAGCCACTGCGGCCCTCCAGGAATGACTTTGCCCACCCCTGTTCTATGGGGTCTCTGCCTGTTTGTTTTTAGTGCTTGTTGTAATAATTACAAAGCATAGATCATACAACTCAGGAAAGATTAAAATATTGGCACAGAATATAAAAACAGATTGCTTATGAGAATTGTACAACCATGTTCTTTAGTTATATCCCTCTACTCCACCTTTTATGTATGTTTCTTTATTAATCTTTGATGAGCTTTGTTCTCTGGACTTCTTTACATTCTGTAGAGCTACTGGCATGAAAATTTTAGTTTACTGAATAAAGAATGAAAATGATTTGTGACAAAACTAAGCCTATGGTTTGACTAGCTGACTACTAAAAAAATCATCTTTATGTTTGCAAATGTGATCCTAAGCTTGTTAGATGTAACAAGGAGCTGTTTTAGCTCTGCCCTTGGTCAAATGAGCCACCAACTTGACAAGTTAGCACCTACAGTACTTGTCTTATACATTTGCCCACAGTAGGTAGTGCTGCCACCTCAGGGATCCCACATCTTCAGTTCAGATCCAGAAGTTATCCTAAGAAGTTTGCATGTCCTCCTTGTGTCTGCATGGATTTTACACCAGCATCCACAAAGACTTGAAGCTTAGGTCAGTTGGCGAGTCCAATGTGGCCCCAGTTTGACTATGGGTTGGGGTGGTAGTGAGCAGACTCTGTGATGGAATGGCTGCTGAAATAGACTGGTATGATATGTTTTAATTTATTTTTTTAATGAAGTTGTTAATTAAAATATAAAATATGCAACAGTGATGTAATAGATCTGGTATTGAAAGTTTTCTACTTTCTATTTTCCTAAACTTCCATCCATGCCATTTTGAGCTACACCCATGAAACGCAATAGGAAGTCTATGTTAGTGGTAGGCTATTTATATTGTAAAATGAAACTTAATTAATGAAATTACATGTTACTTCTTACAATCTGCAATGGTTATGTTAGTCTAGGTACATCCCATAGCTTATATAATCTTGCATGTTACCCACAAACAGTGGTGTTCCTATATTAAGGACCAGTGGGCACAGTCCCACTAGATGCTGAGCAAAATAAGTAATAAGCTTCCCTCTGTAATTTAACATATTATTAAAATGTTTATAACAACCCTGTCTTCTTAAACAATATTTTTCCAATTTTCTGTTAGACTGTATGCTCAATGTGTTTACTTATCTATAGAATTATTATTTGTTGTATTATGTAAAATTCTGCTTATTCTGGGCTCTGCCAGCATGTTTCCAGCTGAGGGTCTGGGCCAATTGGCCTTGCAGTGTTCTTTATACTAGTAGGTATGTGTGTGTGCATGTGTAGCCACAACCATCCAGTTTTAGTGATGGGGCTTGAAGGTAATTGCCTGTATTAAAATGAGTGAATGATCTTCCTGTTTGAGAATGTCCCGGTTGATAACCATGCAGTAAATCCCAACATAGAGGTACAAAAAGTTCAGTGTCCTCTGATGGTAGCCACAGTAATTAAAAAAGATTAAAAAAAGGAAATAATTATCAGGAATGTATCATTCACAAGAGATTACACTGTGTCTTGATTTTCAACCACCACTGTGGAGGATTGCACTAATTATGAACAAATCAACAAGGAAGTTTATGTGTGTTTCTTTGCTTTGTGGAGAGAAGCCAGAAGTATAATGTTCCTGTTTCAAAGAGGCCCAAGAGTCCTTCTACAGAAAGAACAGGTATGTATTTAGAAAATCACTTTTTCAATTCTTTGCTGGATGTGCAGTGTAGTTCATGCAGTGAGTGTAATCTGCGTATTCTTTCCATGTTATTGTTCTTTGTCCTTTTTCACCTTTAAGTTGTTTGATTTTGAACATGAGGCATTTCTGTGTCAATTTAGGCAGTTCATAACCAAAAGATTTCCCTGAGCAGTGGGTGTGTTTTGTTTGGTTCTCAGTTTATTATGGTATTTAAACCACTATGGCTGTATTTTGTCATATGATGATGATGTCAGGTGGTATCACAATGACCCGATGTCAATCGAGACAGAGCAGGCACCAGCATCCCATTATTTGATTAACTATGACTTTAAGGGTCTGTGAACTTGCATGTTTTGCTAGTCATTAGCAAAAGAGGGAAGGAGATGATTTGTTTTGTAAATTAAAGTTGACATTAGAGAAAATTATGGTATAGCTCCACCAGGATTTTCATGCCAAAATGTACTTTGTTATTCACATTTCAATAATCCTAATAAATATTTAGCAGAGCACAAACACTTGTGCCTTGGAATAGTAGACTAAAATAGTTTAAAACATTAGTAATAACCAACAAATAAATCATTAATCAGTTTAAGTGAGTTATTTCTGAGACACCAGAATAAAACAAAGATCAAATAACTTGATTTACTGCTTGTGTACTGTACATTACAGTTTGTTTTCAAGCTACAAGGTAAATTTAAGTAGCTCCTAATAATTAAGAAGTGCATGCTAACTTAAGGTGACTTTTTTCATATGGTTTTGCAGTTTATGTAACAAGTTAGCATGGTTAGCCAATGGCTTTGAAAACATTATTAGAGAGGGTTTTTTTTTGCAATAAAACAAGCAGCATTATTCATGAAACTATACCCAACCAACTCAATATCCTGCAAATAAAATGGCAGCTCAGCAGGTGTAGTTTACTAGTGACTGCTGAAAAGCCTAAAAAGTTTTATAAAATGCTTTTCTGTTATACTGATTACTTTGTCTTTCGAAGAATTTTCAGGATTGGATTGGTCTTTTCAAAAATAAAAGAAAAATTGTTAAAACAAGGAAAAAAGTAACTTTTTGATTTTAAAACAGAAAATATATACTGTAGCTTTGCCAGTGGTGGGCTGGCGCCCTGCCCGGTGTTTGTTTCCTGCCTTGCATCTTGTGTTGGCTGGGATTGGCTCCAGCAGACCCCCGTGACCCTGTAGTTAGGATATAGCGGGTTGGATAATGGATGGATGGATATATAGCTTTGCATAAAATGCTGATGGGCATAAATTTTGAGATGAAGAGAAAAAGAAGCTTACATTTTCTCTCTGTTGTTTCAAGTACCATAACACATGTCACACAAGTGTGCATGGGAGACAGCTAGAGGGACCAATCAAAGGCAATTCCACAACAGGCCAGGGGGCGGTGGGATGCGCTAATCTTTCCTCTGATATTCCTGCAGATCAAATACGGGAAATTCTGCCTGAGTCCGATGATGTCACTTCCAGTTACAGCCACGAAGATGTCACTTCTGGTTCCAGCCCTGATGACGACACTTCCGCAGACCTGCCTTAAAACCCCTACAACCTCCCTCTGTAATCAGTTCAATCTTAGACTAATTTCTGTACACAACTGCTACAACGTTTGCATTTTGCTGCTGGGATTCAAATACACAGGTGGCTGCCCCAAATGTTTTTCTGTGTGTTGAGTTGCATCATTTTCACACATGCCATTTTCTAAGTTTGCTCAATCCTGAGCAGGGTTCTGGGGGGCTGGAGCCTATCCCATCTAGCACAGGCTGCAAGGCAGGAACAATCCCCTAGAAAGGGTGCCAGTCTATCTCAGGGGAACACGCTCACATTCAATTTAGTGTTGCCAATGTACATAACCTGTATGTCTTTAGACAGTGGAGGGAAACCCATGTAGACCCGGGAAGAACATGTAAACTCCATGCAGGGAGTACCTGGGAGGCAAACCCTGGTCTTTTTACTGTGAGGTAGTGGTGCTACCACTGTGCCACAGTGCCACTGTTCAAGCATTTTTAAATTATTTGTTTTAAATTATTATTTTGTTTATTTAATCATTGAATCTTTTTTCATTTTATCATAATTTTACTTATTTTAAAACAATATTCTGTATGGAAAGTTTGAGAGCAAGTATAGCAGACCAAATATATATTGTGATAGAACCGGCGAGCCATTGAGCCCCAAACCCCAAATATGAAGACACAAATACAGTCCCAGGTTCAAATAAAGGTGTGTTTATTACACAATATCTCCAAATGAAGCACAAAAACCACAAGCACAAGTTTTCTCTCAGTTCACCTCTTCTCTCTAAACCGCACTGCTTTCCTCCAGTCAAGTGTTGCCTTCCTTCCTCCCAGCTCCGATTCGCCTGGAGAAGGGAGGGTGGTCCCTTTTATTGCAGACCCAGGAGTACTTACAGTGCCAGTGCTACTGCCTATTGGAAGTATTTACTGGTCACACAGAAGTCCCATATAATAGGGAGTATATCTCCCTGCAGCACCCTCTTGTGGCACCTATGGTCCCCAACAGGTCTGTGCTGCCAGACTACAACTCCTGGAATACCCTGCTAGTTCCCAAATTGGCATTAATATGGAGAGCTACTGCCCTCTTGTGCCTGGGGGGAATAAACACCCTTCATAGATAGTCCTTCCTTGTCTTTTTTCAAGGCCAGGGAGGGTGTTACACATGTGGCCGGTTGTGACGCCTGTCCATTTGTCTGGGGTTTCCTGTTGAAGTAAGGAACCATCTTGGGATGTCCATTCCTCCATTAGTGAAGCCTTGTACAGGTGTGACCTCATTCCCTCTCTCAGCTGGGATGCCTTTCTGTCCATTTGGGGCCTCCCATCTGGGTAAGGAATTTTCTCGACTCTCCGCCGAGCCCAGTATGCCACCTAAAATATATATATATTGTGATGGATTGCCGGCTTTTTACTCCGGCCCTCACCCCCAGGCCGCTCTCCCAGCAGTCCTAATATATATATATGTGCTGTATTATATTATATTATACACTGTATAATAAAGCACTAAAGCTTGTATGCCGAGGCCTTCAGAGCAATCTGATTGGTCAGTCTGGCTTTGGTGATGTTATAAAAGAGGAGTGAAGGTGCGAAAGACGCCTCAAAAATAATGACAGTCTGAGAAGCAGGCTTTATGAGAACATGCTTGAGAAGAAGAGCACACATTGAAAAGGCACTAAAAGTATATATATATATATATATTATGGAAGTTTAACCTGACAAAGACAGACACCGAGACACAAGTCCCAAAAGCACACACTTTTAATTTGTTTTCTTTCTTTTACTGCACAACACAGTGCACAGATCACCCACAAATATATATCAGTTCCTTCTTCTTTACCTTTTCTTTTCCTCTGTCTTTCCTTTCTTCTGCCTCCACTCCTCACCCGCAAGCTCTGTCCTCCACCTCCCGACTCCAGCTCCCAGAATGGAGTGAGGCTGCCTCTTTTATATTGAACCCGGAAGAATTCCAGGTGCTCTCCAATTACTTTTCAGCTGCACTACCAATTGTGGCGGAAGTGCTGCATGGACACCCGGAAGTATTTCAGGCACCTTTGGACCTTCTTCTGGCAGCACTTCTGAGTGTGGTGAAAGTGCTGTCGTCCAGGGGTCCACAAGTGTTTTCCGGGGGAGGTATTGTCCGCAATAGGTCGTCTGCCACACTAATATATATATATATATATATATATATATATATATATATATATATATATATATATATATATATATATAAACATTTTTTTATGAATCGATTTATCATATGTATCAATCACAACTGAAATAAAAAAGAAATGTTATGTAATAGAAGTTAATTTATTACTATGTTCTAAAATCAGGAAAAGCATCAACTTTGCACAGGGATACAGGCTGTGCTTTCAGTTTAGGTGGTACATCTCCTGTTTGTATTGTTGATGTCATGGCTACCAATTTTTTTTAAGAATTTTTTTAAACATGTTACACATTTTACATATTATACAGTGCAGACAGCTTTTGCCTTTCTCTTAAAGTGTAAAATATTTGCATACAGGCATTATCAAACATATCATTATGAATAAAAAATGAATTTTATTTTAAACACTTGACAAGTAAACTTGATGTTAATTAAGAAATGTTTCAGCATAAGAAATAAAAAATTTTAATCAAATAGTGTATAATAAATTCTGCTTATGTACTAAGGTAGTTTCATATGACTAAAAAGTAGTTAGTACAACACTTCAAAGTTTTAAAAGATAGTCTTTATTTTGAATAAAAACTTTTGTTTTACACCAGTATCAACTAAACAAAACACAAAATAATTTGGATTTTACAGTACATACACTAACAAAGACATTTTTGACTCACAACCCTGGAATTAGCTTTCTTGTGTACCAAGTTTAGGTTTTATATCCTATAGCAATACAAAGTTGTGCTGTTTGACCCAAATTGTCCTCTGTTTGGAAACATTGGGTCCATTTTTGGAAACATTTTGTTCTCTCAAAACAAATATTGCAGTTGCATTTATTTTATTTTATAGAGAAAAAAAACAAAAACACACACACACACTTTATATATCACTCTTAAGCAACAAGTAAACAATTTGAAACTATGCATGTATAATTATGTACTCGTCCATTCTTTTACTTTCAAAATTATTTTTTATGGCAGTCCTTGAAACAGTTTCTGTTTAGAACTAGACATAAATAAACATTACGTTTCGTACAATAGACTGGGGCTTTTATGCTGCAATTCACACATCTTCTCCTGCCATCTGTTCCTGTTGCCCCACAGAAGATTTCTGTTTTTATCTGTTTGAACGTTGTTACTGTTTTCTTGCGTTTCATATTTAGAATAAACTAAGTATATACAGCACATGCATTTTCATTCCAGCTTCTTGCAGTTCTGGGGGCAATGCCTTGCCTGGCAGTCCTAGACGCAGCGCAGGAAACAGCCCAGGACAGGGAACACACATAAACCTAAACCATTCACACAGTGTCCAATCAACCTAAACAGGAGATTTTGGTACACAGGGGGAAACCTGGAATACTCAGAAACAGTGGAGTGGAACAGTGACATTCAGTCAAAGTGGGGGGGATCCCCGACTACCTGAAACTTCCAGTTGTGGCATGATCCAAATGCATTCAGTCAACCAATAACATTCGATCAAAAGTTGGTGGGGTGTTCCTCACATGAAACTTTAAGTGGGTACAGCATAGAAATTAAAAGTAGAAGAGTACTTCTCAGAAAACTAACATAGAGACTTTGCGGCAGACAGAGTCTGAAAATGGTAACTGAACTCATGATTCACATGTGCCATATATTGCCTGCCTTTTACACACAGCTGTGACATGTAGTACAAATGACCAATCGCAGGCAACTACACATCACTAGAACGCAGTGAAACTGCACTATCTACTGGTAATGAGTCTTTCTCTGTATGTGGCGTGACATAGGTGGGACCTTTGATAAAAGCAGATTTGCATAGCTATGAAGTGCTGCTCACCTCGGCATTTACGTGTACAATTCTCATACTACTGAAAGAGAGCAGACAACATGGAAAAAAAATTATTTATTTGAAAGAACACACACATTTGTATGTAAAATACTGTTATTGCTTTTGAGTGACATGTGGGTTTATTGCAACTAACACAAACAACTTTGAAATATGGTATTGAATATGTGGCTACATCATCTGTTTGATTGCAGGATTGAGAAATGGTGAGTTTTCATCTTAATGCACTGGACAATAAACTATAGGCTTACTTCCCTTTTCTGTGACTATGATGCACTAAAACTACTATGTACAGTATATAAGGAGGAGGATACACATTCTGTGGTCTTAGTCATTAGAACTTTATGTTTAAAGCATGCAGTTTTAGTCAGCCTACCTTAGTATACCTACCTGTATAAAAACAGTTATATAGTTTATCAAGCTTTGCTTTAAATAAGCAAGTAAGTTTAAAGTATATTTAACAAACTGGCTAGATGGACCATCCAGACTAAGGGATATTTGCCAAAACATGCAGGTGAAAATTACTTATAAGTTTATTTATACTTTAAGAGAAACTCTGCGTTTTGTAAATGTCAGAAATAAGTACTCACCCATGTATTCTAAAATACCAGGAGGGAAGGCTTAACATGGATGAATAAAAAATAATGTAATGTGTGTATAACTTTGATTCCAAAATAGACCTGTATAATCTGTAATGCTTACTGTCACAGCATGATCTTTTTGGCACAACATATGGTTCCTGAATTACCTCTGAATAATCCAACAGTAGGATATAATTTCTCCAGTCAATGGGGTTGTGATGACAGGTAATAGATGCTGTCATGCACATGTTCAGCATGTTAAAATGGTATAACTGCTTTTGCTGAAGCTTAAAAAAAAGTAACAGCAATACAAGAGACAAAACTTACAGAAAGAGGCAGATGTATTGACTTCATAGTACTTACTATAATAGTAATTTTTTGTTCTCAAACTTCTGGAAGAACATGTATGTGTATTTCTTTTTTCTGTGGTTGTTTAAAACAAGAGGTGCTGGTTTGCTTCAGATTTTATATTTTAATTATTGTTCATATGTAAATTAGAAATTAAATGATTTGAAATATTTAGTGCAGCTGCTTCCCAGACCCTGGCCTTATCACTGTTTGTGTATACTGTAGTTTGTATGCTGTCCACATGTAATTAGTGAAGGGAATTGTCAGTACATATATGCAAAAGGAAAAGATACTGTATGCAAATATTATTTCATCACTTGAAAAAAAAGAAAAAAAAGGAATGTTAGAGACGCACACAGCCTTCCTCATGCTCTCCACATATCATCTGCTTGGGTTTTTCTCCAGGTTATCCAGATTTTCTCCTCCATCCCAGAGATGTGGACGTCAGGCTGACAGGCAAATCCTAACTGCCCTATGGTGAAGATGAGTGGCTGTGTGAGTCTGCCCTGGGATGGACTTGGCTCTTCTGGGTCACAATAGGATCTGGCTTCTGCAACTCTGAATTATATAAGTTGATTTAGATGATAAATGTATTAAATATAACATAAGTTTGCAATGATTCAAAATACACTGTAATACAGTTATTTCTTAAGCATTAATAGTAACATATTCAGTGCCCATATATTATGTAATTTTTATAGCTAGAAACATGAGGTAGCAATAATTTTTGAATGCCATTAGACTACTAGGTATTAAAAGGTTAAACACTCTTTGATATTTCAGTCATTAAAGTTCAGTCATTAATGTTCTAATAAAGGGAACATAACAGATGGTGCATCTTCACTTCATATATTATCACCTCTCTTAGGCATCATGCATCTTTTAGGATGCTACTTTGTTTTACCAGCATCAAACTTCATATTTTCAATTTTGCAACGTATGATGACTTTAGGGCGGCACGGTGGCTCAGTGGTAGCGCTGCTGCCTTGCAGTTAGGAGACCCGGGTTTGCTTCCCGGGTCCTCCCTGCGTGGAGTTTGCATGTTCTCCCCGTGTCTGCGTAGGTTTCCTCCCACAGTCCAAAGACATGCAGGTTAGGTGGATTGGCGATTCTAAATTGGCCCTAGTGTGTGCTTGTTGTGTGGGTGTGTTTGTGTGTGTTCTGTGGTGGGTTGGCACCCTGCCCAGGATTGGTTCCTGCCCTGTGTTGGCTGTGATTGGCTCCAGCAGACCCCCGTGACCCTATGTTCAGATTCAGCGGGTTGGAAAATGGATGGATGGGTGATGACTTTATTGTGATGACATAATCAAATACCACCTTGTATCCCAACCATCCATGAAAAGGCAATGTCTGATTTATAATTATTGTAAATAATTAAAGCAAACTGTTGCTAATAGCTTTAGGGCAAAACTTCTTAACCTCTCCTTCTCTCTCTCTGTCTGTCTCCTTTACATTTGTCAAAAGATTGTTGTACTCAGCTTACTCTTACAATAACTAGGTAATATGCCAGCATGTACATTTTACCTTTTTTAGAGATATTCATAACATGTTATTTATATCTATTTCTTTAACTAATGAGCAGACACTCACAGTTTATAGTAATGCATTTTAAATTCTTGATGATTAACTTCATATTCAGTATATACTGTACTGTGCAGACAGGCATTTTTACATTATGCTCGTTCTGTATTTTCTCACTCCATCTCTCTTTCTCATCAAATGGCAGTCTTCAACCGGGCACACCATATTACTATGAAGTACTGGGACTGCTAGCATACGCAGCATTTCATTTTCTCCGTCAATAGTAACCTGCTTGTATTATTACCTTGTAGATTACTCTTTCCTAATACATATATTAGAAAAGAGACAAAACTAAAATTCAGAACAGCTGCTTGCTGTTAAAAGCTGTTTGCATTTCCTATAGTTTTTTCATGTTATTATGTAAGCTACATACAGTAATGGCATACTTTCTTCACAATGTTTAAAATGTTTTCAATTAGTATGATAGAAAATGTATTTGTCATTATCATCATCAATTTATCTGTTGTTGTTGTTGTTGAAGGAAGTCAATATATGTAATTAAGAACACTGACATTTAATAATTTGCTTAACAGTTTATTAGAAAATTGAAACATTTTTTGTAGTATATTTATAATGTACAGTATGTACCCTTAATGTATTGAATAGAGACACACCTCTGTTTGGCTCTCTTGAGCACAACACATATAAAGTATCAATTTATTGGGAAAAAATATGAATACAATGAGTGCAGGATGTAACAAACTTCAGATAAACAGAAAACAAACTAATACTCACTGCCTTGACTGTCCCCAAGGTTTACAACTGGTTTTACCTTCACTAACAGATAGGGGTGGCTCATGCATTTGCCCCATATCCAAAAAACCCTCTCTTTGTCTGTATTATCCCGGCCACTGCACAACACTACTGGTGATCATTAGTCCCATCACAGCTTAAACTCCTAGACTCTAAGACCCCAGGCAAGATGCAATCACTTTTATTTTATTTTTATTTTTTAATCTTCCATAAAAGTGCACAACATAAATACTGTAATAACCAATCTTAATGCACGTAGAAAATCTAGGCAATACGGCATAAACACCAATAATTTAATTAAAGTTACTACTTTAGATCAACAATGTATTAAACTATAAAAACAGACTATAGATTAAACAAAAAATACACACAGAGCGGCGCTAATAAAAATAACTTAGTTCCTGTTCCATATATCAATAACGCACATAGTATTCATCTCTGCCCCTCCGAAACATTAAATATGGCACTATTAAATGTTAGAGCTTTAACTAACAAGACGTTTTTTTATCAATGATCTTATTAGTGATGAAAAAATAGACTTTATTGCACTAAGTGAAACGTGGCTTAGCTCAGATGGCGCAGCTGTTTTAATCGAATCTGCGCCTCCGGATTACAGTTTTACTCATGTGGATCGCCAAGGAAAGAGAGGCGGTGGCTTGGCAAACATTTACTCGAGCCGGTTAAAATGTAAAGATGTCAGTTTTGGTAAATTCAAGTCCTTTGAGTATCTCGCCATTGTTATTCATGGAGATTCTCACGTTCTCGTATTATCCGTGTATAGACCTCCTAAATTCAACGCGTCTTTCTTTGAGGAATTCTCTGACTTGATGTCAATTTTAATTACGAACTATGAAACACTCTTAATAGTCGGCGACTTTAATTTTCATATAGATAATCAGTGTGACCTAAAAGTAAAAGAATTTATGAACCTCCTGGACTCTTTTGATCTGAGACAGCTCGTTAATCAGCCTACACATAAAGCAGGTCATACGTTAGACTTAGTAATTACTAAAGGACTAAAAGTTGATATAAAGCAGGTCATTGATACGGGTCTATCAGACCATTTTCTTCTACTTTTTAATATAGAAATAATGATAGAAAACACTCATGAGAAGCATATTGTTAAAAAACGCTTCTTTGACTCATCAGCAGCTTTATAACTTACAAACATTCTAAGCAATCAGTCCGTTTATAGTGCCAACTATAATAGCGAGGATAATGTAAATAATAAGGTGGAAAGATTTAATACTAAAGTGAGAGCTGCTGTTGACTTAGTTGTACCTGAAAAGACAGTTAAAAAAATTTCTAGCATTGTTATACCATGGAAGACCTAAACAGTGTCTGATTTAAAGAGAACATGCCGTAGAGCTGAGCGTAAATGGAGGAAAACTAAACTAACTATTGACTATGAAATATTAAAAGTTAAAATAACAGAATACAATAACACAGTCCGTCTTGAGAGGCGCTGCTATTTCTCTAAGATTATAAATAACAATGCTAGCAATCCCAGGGTCTTATTTTCGACGATTGATCGTCTGTTAAACCCAGGTAACTCAAAGGAATGCCTCCTAAGTACTTCCAGTAAAACCTGTGAGGCTATCACTGTATTTTTCAATCAAAAAATTAATGATATTAGAAATAACATAGTATATCTCCCCAACACTAAGGATCCTCCTAAACCCCAGTATTCCGTTATAAACAAACTAAATTCTTTCACTAGGATAGATTTACCTGATTTACATAAAATAATTTCTCAAATGAAACCCTCCACCTGTGCCCTTGACCCAATACCAACAAATTTTTTCAAAGAAGTATTGGGCATGCTAATTGACAATGTTCTTGACATAGTAAATTCGTCATTAGATACGGGGGTCTTCCCAGACTGTCTTAAGACTGCTGTAGTTAAACCCCTACTTAAGAAAAATAATCTCAACCCCTCTGCTCTTGAAAATTATAGACCCTTATAAATTATAGGCCTTTCTTAAGTAAAATTCTAGAGAAGGCAGTCATTATGCAGTTAAATGAGCACCTCAATAAACATGCTATTCTTGATAAATTTCAGTCAGGTTTAGAACAAATCACAGCACAAAAACTGCACTAGTTAAAGTAGTAAATGACTTGCGGGTAAATGCAGACAGAGGCCATTTATCTGTTCTCATCCTCTTAGAACTGAGTGCCGCATTTGACACCATTGATCATAATATTCTTAGAAATTGCCTTAGTCAATGGGTGGGCCTCTCTGGCAGCGTCTTAAATTGGTTGGAATCCTACCTGCAGGGAGAAAATTCTTTGTTAGTTGTGGTAATTATAATTCAAAGACACATGATATCTTATATGGTGTTCCATAAGGCTCTATCCTGGGTCCGCTGCTCTTCTCAATCTACATGCTTCCATTAGGTCAGATTATCTCAGGACATAACGTGAGCTACCACAGCTATGCTGATGACACACAGCTGTATTTATCAATAGCACCTGATGACCCCCATTCTCTTGATTCACTAACACAATGTCTAACCTGTATCTCAGAATGGATGAATAGTAACTTTCTCAAATTAAATAAAGAGAAAACTGAAATCTTAGTGATTGGCAATAATGGATACAATGAGGCTATTAGAAATAAACTGGATGCATTAGGATTAAAAGTCAAAACGGAGGTAAAAAGCTTAGGGGTAACCGTTGACTGTAATCTAAGTTTTAAATCACATATTAATCAGATCACTAGGACAGCATTTTTTCACTTAAGAAACATAGCAAAAGTTAGACCTCTTATATCATCGAAAGATGCAGAGAAATTAGTTCACGCGTTTGTTTTCAGTCAACTAGATTACTGTAACGCACTCCTCTCAGGACTACCCAAAAAAGACATAAATTGTTTGCAACTAGTGCAGAATGCAGCTGCTAGAATCCTTACCAGCAAAAGAAAATCCGAACACATTTCTCCAGTTTTGATGTCACTACACTGGTTACCTGTGTCAATCAGAATTGACTTTAAAATTCTGCTTATGGTTTATAAAGCCTTAAATAATCTCACCCCATCTTATATATCGGAATGTCTGACACCTTATATTCCAAATCGCAACCTCAGATCCTCAACTGAGTGTCTCCTTAGAATTCCAAGAGCAAAACTTAAAAGAAGTGGTGAGGCGGCCTTCTGTTGTTATGCACCTAAAATCTGAATAGCCTGTCAGTAGGAATTCGCCAGGCTAATACAGTGGAGCACTTCAAAAAACTGCTGAAAACACATTACTTTAACATGGCCTTCTCATAACTTCACTGTAATTTAAATCCTGATACTCTGTATGTCCAATTCATTATAATAACTATTCATTCAAAATCTGTACTAACCCCTACTCTCTCTTCTGTTTCCTTTTACGGTGTCCTTTTGGTGGACCTACCCAAAGCACCATGATGTTCCAACAATGATGGATGGATTAAAAGCTAGAAGTCTGTATGACCATCACCATCAAGTGACTCCGTGAGAACCCTAACTACAAAGAGGACTATTTCATTTATGTTAGGTAGAATGCCCAGAGGGGACTGGGCAGTCTCGTGGCCTGGAACCCCTACAGATTTTATTTTTTTCTCCAGCTTTCTGGACTTTTTTTTTTTTGTTTTTTCTGTCCACCCTGGCCATCGGACCTTACTCCTTTTCTATGTTAACTAATGTTGTCTTATTTTAATTTTGTATTTTGTCTTTTATTTTTCTTTTCTTCATTATGTAAAGCACTTTGAGCTACTTTTTGTATGAAAATGTGCTATATAAATAAATGTTGTTGTTGTTGTTATTCTCTCCTGGTCTTAAATGTTTGGAAAAATCTCAGAATCAATTCCAAGATCAACTCTCACCCTGTAAAGTGCAGGGAGGTTAAGTATGTATGTTTCTCTGTGCCCCTGAGACATTTCCTAAATTTAAATAGCTGGGTAATCATAACTGCTGTCAGGTGGAGAACCTTTTTCTTGGTGTAAAGAGAATTGTCAACAACTTAACATCAGCAAAGTCATGGAACTGGCTATTGACTTTTGCAACACCAAAAATCCTCTATGGCCAGTCACTATTTGGGGAATGGATGGGAAGGTGGTACCCTGCTATAAATACTTGTGGAGTATGGCCCAGACACAGACAGGTAGACATGGTTTTAAGCACCACACACACGTTTATTTACACTATATACTATTTACAAGGTGCACACAACCCCAAAACTCCCCCAAAGTCCAGGCCTCGCAATGCCTTTTTCTTCAGAGCTGCCTCCACTCCTCTCCTCCAAGACTTTGTCTACTCCGCTCCCGACTCCAGCCAATGAATAGAGGGAGGCGGCCCCTTTTATGATCACCTGGACGTACTCCAGGTGCCTCCCGATTAACCTCCACCGGCTCTCCCCAGTGTGGCGGAAGTACCGGCCGCGCACCCGGAAGCACTCTGGGTGTCCCTGGTCATCTTCCCCCCAGCACTTCCGGGTGTGGCGGAAGTGCTGAGGACCAGGGCTCTCCAGGCATCGGGGCACCCCCTGGCGGTGACCATGGGCCCCTATAGGGTTGAACTTCCAAGCTCAGTTCCCGTGGTCCCCAAAGCCACCAGGGCGGTCACCCCCTTGTGGTCTGGAGGAGGCGTAATCCCTCCTCCGGTCCTTCTGGGCACCCCGGCTGGCTTGTCACATACTGTACTTGTGTGTCTACATCTATGACAAGTTGGATAAGTCTAGTAACACAGGGGGACATTATAAGAAAGGGTACAGCAGACTCTTTTTTTTTTCTTAGGAGTCTCTGTTTCTTTTCTGTGGGTAGTGGCATTCTTTACATATTTTATTACCCTGTAATAGCCAAGACAGTTTTCTATACTGTGGTGTACTGAGCTTATGCCATCATTTGATTAAGAATCCATGCTTAGTTATATGACACACTGTCTATCTGCTTAAGATAATAGCAGAATAGAAAAGAAGAGAAAAGAGATGAGCATTATGAACAACATTGCACATCTTCTGTCTGACGCATTGCTGTTAAGTACTTTTAGCCAATGGGTTATTCAGCTGAAGTGTACTACTAGGGCACTAGCAACAAGCCTTTATAATGTCTCATTGTGACTGTAATTGCTCTTTTAATCGCTCACCAAGTTAGATGTTTTCTTCTTTTTTGTAATTCTTGTGTGTATATGAGAGAGGTTGTTGTTGCTTGATTAAAATATTTCTGTATTTCTTGAGCTTCTGTAACAACAGTATCTAGCAGTTTTACATGGTATAGGGTATGGACAGATATTAACAGAATCTGGGTTTGCATGAGAGCATTTTCACAATTCCCTTTAGTAATTTCTCCTATCTAATTTTGACATTTTGCTTTGCTTTGCTTTTCCTTGATTTTTACTATTTTGTTAAACTTGTGGCGGTCACTTTGTTAATAAACAGATGGAAGGCACAGCATGCTGTCAGATCATTGTTTTATACAAGGGGAGCCTCTGATAGTTTTTTGGCAGAACATTAAGAAAAAAAATATATAATGGAAAAACAAAAGCTGAAAGTCTAAGAAGACTTTGGAGGGTTTTCGCATAGGCCCTTACTCAGTGGGTAGATTGATTGAGGATTAGTAACGATAAATTTAGTTTAAGGAAAATTTAATGTAAATTTTTTGGTTTTGGTTTTGATCTTGAAATGTTTCTGACCTTGAGATCAGTCATGTCTTCTTTATTTGCCCTAATTTTTTCATTATAATATGTATTTATTTATTTTTTGGTTCTGATCTGAAAATGATTCTACTTTTTGGAAAGGTTGCCTAACCTCAGTTATTCAATTTTAATCACACTGAGCTAACAAGCAAAAGAATGAAATACATTTCTTTTTATTTATTTATGTATTGATTTATTTAATTCAGCTACATTGTGACACTAACAGTATGGAAGTCCCGGTTGTATGTATATAATTGCTATGAACAGATATGAAATAGGTACAAGTTTGACACATTATAACATGACTGCATCTTGTAGGGAATGCCATAGCTGCAGTCACAAGAGGTATACCTGTCATGATTTTCATGGCCAATTCTGATTTCCAGGTTCCTTGACAGAAAATTATCATTTTCTGAATTCACTTGCCAGTTTTAAGCACATTACTGTCTGCAAGTGCCACAAGAACAATTCAGACTAATAAAGCAATGCTTACATCTTAAGAGTTATTTCTGAAAAGTAAGCCACAAGTTCTCGAATGAAATAGTTAAAAATATAAAAGAGGCATGGCTAGTGAACTTGTAGACATGTGCCACAAGTGCTGTTGATGATAAAATATATACAATTACTGTATACAAAATGTAAAAATAGTGCAAGAATATAGTCATGTTACATGTTGGTTTGGAATGCATGTAACAATTTCATAGTACTCTGTACTTATGAGAATACTGATACTTTTACAGCTTCTCCCAGTCTGTTCAGGTATAAAAGTAAATCTTCATTAGTATGTTGAAAAATGACATTGTTTTGGTGGCCTTCTACCATTGTTTTATATATCAGGGTCAAAGCATGCTCACCAACCTTCATGTATTTATAAATCATGTCATGAATGTGCGTCAAAGGGTCACCTTCAGGACTCATCCAAGATATGCATTGAGCCTTGGGGTACCTCTAACAATGTTCTTTTTTTCTCCACCATAGCCACAAGGAGACTCCTCTTGACGGCAACCAACCCGCCTCTTCTGGCCCAAGAGCTATAACAATCTGATGCACCCAAATGTTGGCATCTCATTTAAATCTGGACTACACTGAGGACGGAGCTCCGATGCTGTGACCTGTTCATTACAGACACTTTAGATAAAGCCAAAAGAGCTATTTACAGTATGTTACATTTTGCACCCTTGAGCACTTGTTTTGTTTATTGTTTGCCACTGCAATTAAATGGGGCAACCCAGCTGACACCCAAACATTTTTTATAGCCTTCCTGTATTCCTTCCACCCATCCACAAAAGTCATTGTCAAGTCAAGACACTTTTACTGTCAAATATCCACAGCAGGGGTTTGATAAGGGTCAGTACCAGTCACTATGCCGACTTCAGCATCTTAACAGCTTGATTGGAAGAAGCTGCTTCAGAGACTGCTGATCCAGGACCTGATGCTAGGTATCGTCTGCCTGAAGGTAATAATGTGTACAGTTTATGATTCAGATGAATGGAGTTATTGATGATTTTTCTGGCTTTCCATAGACACTGTCTAACATATATGACTTGTAGATTAGGAATATCACCTCCAATGATTTGAACACACTACTCTTTGTAAGGCCCTGTGACTGAGGGCAATGCAGTTGCCATACCAGGCAGTGGCACAAACAGCTACAGTACTTTCAGTGGTGCAGAAGAAAAATGATTTGAGGGTGCACAAGCTCATGTCAAACCTCTTCAGCCACCTAAGACAAAAGGGCTTTGTTGCTCCTTCACCATTTTTTCAGTGTGAACAGTCATTGTGAGGTCTTCAGTGGTATGCACACCAAGGAACTTAAAAACTGCTCACTCTCTCCACAGCAGTCCAATTGATAATGATGAGGGAGAGTATGCCCTGTTTGAACCACTTAAAGGGAGAAGCAGTTTTCCTGGCAGGGCTTTGATTCCCTTTCTGCATTTAGTCTTGTCGCCATTGGAAAAAAGATCCACCACTGTTGTGTCATCTGAAAATTTCACAATGATGTTTGACCTGTTCCTAGCCATGCAGTGTAGAGGGAATATAGGATAGGACATAGTAAACATCCCTGCTGGGGGTTCTCATGTTGAGAGTGGGTATAGAGGGAGTGATGCCACCTAGTCTATCCACCTGGTACCAATTTGACACTAAGTTCAGGATCCAGCTGCACACAGAGTCACTCGCACCCAAAGCTCTGAGCTTGCTGTTAAGCTTAGAGGAAATTAGAGTGTTAAACACTGAGCTGAAACCTACAAACAGCATTCTCACATATGTGTCTCTTTTGTCCAGGTGGGAGAGAACAGTGTGCAATATCAGGGCTATTGCATCATCAGTGGATCTGTTCTGATGATAGGCAAAGTGTAGTGGGTCTAAAGTGGCACGCAACATGGAGCACATAAGGTCTCAGAACAATCCCTTGAAATATTTACTTACACGTCTCTTATTTGTACCTTTTGTGAAAGTGTTTCTTTGATATATGGACTTCAGGCTTCATACGTTATATAGTTTATGCCTACATTTTGTCATTTACTATTAGAATATGAAAAACGTTTCTGTTTTAAAAATGTGTTTGCACAGACTACTATAGAAACGGAACACACATGAAATGCGTGTATTCCAAATAACACTATATTATTTCCACTCTAAAACTCCACTTCAATCCCAGAAAATCAAATCAAGGCAAGCCATGAGCTAGGAGAAATTCGTTCTAAGTCGGTGGGGGGATGGAATAGCTGGCTGCTAGTAGCTTTTGTTTATCAGCACATTTAGATGACAAAGGACTCTGGCGGAGAGGTGCAAACGGATCTAAGACGCAATTTAAGGTGGGACGGATTTACGAGTTTTTTCGTAGGTTCTGGTAATTCTAGTGTTAATGTAGCGACTTTAGTGCAGGGAAAATGGTGGAGATTTTAAAGCATGCAAACAGAGGGAGTGACTGAAAATATCTGAAACAGTCCTGTGAGTTGATATACACATACTCAAGAACACAGCCAAGGATGCTGTTAGGGCCACTATCTTACAATTGTTCATTTGCATAAAACTGCTGCACATGTCGTCCACAGAGACGTAAAGCCTGGCTTTACAGTCAGAAGCAACCGCTCTTGTCGGGATGGCAGGGTTGTCTGTCTCAAAACATGAGTAAAACACATTCAGCTCATCCATGAGTGAGGCAGTACAGTGAAGCATGCTGGTATTTCCTCTATAGTCTGTTATTGTATTGCCACATGGAGTTCAACTTTGCCTCTGTACTCACAATTGGCTGCTGTTATTTTTTTTTTCTGGAGGGCATAATTGGCATTTTTCCATTGCTTCGTGTTCCTTGAGCTAAACATTGTGAGAGCCACTCAAACTTTGCTATTTATGCACAGTGTTCGGCTGGGGTAAAGTTTTTGAGGAAACACATCCTCTAGTCATTTTATGATAAATCCACAATCTTCCATGTATTCATTGATTTTATTTGTAGAGGCAATGCAGAATACCTTCTAGTCTACCTGATCAAAATAATCATGACGTGTTTGGTCTGATTGATTGATCCAACAATTTATCATCCTGATAGCAGAAGCTTCCTGTTTCAGCTTCTGGTTATCAGAGTGAAATGGAGGCATGATCCAATTTGCCAAACAAACCATGGAAGAGGGCTTTGCCTCCCTTGCAGGAAGGGTGCATAGCAATAGTCCAAAGTCTGTTTTGTTCTTGTTTTGCATGTAATATGAAGTAGGTTGGCAAAACTATATACTGAGTGCATAAGTGAATGAATGTGACAGTTACATGAACTTGGGATTGTAAGGAAGACCTTTAAAAGCAAAGGCCTTCAGAGGAGAGAAAGAGAAAGGCACATTATGGCAGAAAGATGAAGACACTGAATTTCCAATATGATAAGGAAAGAGCCCTTGTGTGAATAAGCCCTTAACATCTAACTTTGTGCTTCCAAAAAGGCAAAAGTTGGTTACTTTAATGAACAGGCAAAAATATTAGGGTGCCTCATTCTGTCAAAAATGAGTCACGGGAGGGACTGCAAGAAGCCACAAGGCTTCCCATTCAAGATAGTGATTAGGAAGGACTGGTAGGAGACCACTGGGAAGAGTGCAAAGTGCTGGTTCTAATTGGGCACAAGGTGGGTGCGCAAATGTGCTTCGCTCCACAAAGTGATGGGGGAGATTCCTGCCGAATTGAGAAGGCACGTGCTTTGGTAGATGCGTCATTAGTTCCTTGGAGGGAGCAGTGCGTGCACACCTGTGCCCCATTAGGAGTGTCAATATAAAAGGAACTGGCACAGTATGGAGGGGAGGAAGAAAATAAATGGGGAGAGAGAATGGAAACAGTTTGTGAAGAGAGCAGCAATGGGTGGAGAGAAAAGATAGCTAGTTAGGAAAAGGCAGTGCGATCTCGGGCCTCATCAAGGAGTAATGGAGTGCCTTTTCAGGGGCTGGTTCACTCCACTGAATAACTGTGTGGAGTGGGTGTAAGCGCAGAGGAGTCCTCCCCAGGGATCTGAGGTATGACTGAGGATGGGTGAAGGATGACGGGAGAAGGACCGACGGTCTGGCTTGAAGCACGTGGGCAGCTAAGACAGGGGTCAGGTGATGAAGACTGTTAACATCTGTTAACGACTGTTAAAGGCTGTTAACGTCTCTGTCGGCTGAACGAGCAATGAGTGAGTCAGGGAGACAAAGATGGAGTTTTGCTGGGATTGTCTGTGTGGGGCTTCATGCATAACACCAAGCATAGAATTCACGCTAAAACATGGACAAAAGTGGAAATGTTAGTACACACAAAAAACATTCAGATGCACAAAACTGTGCGTAAGCCAACTTTCACACACTTCCGCAACATAAATCTCAGTCAGCGTGAAAAGTAATGCACACGCCTGACGCCCCACCCCGACTCCTCCCAGAATTTTACATATTTTAATATGCAAATCAATATAAATAGCCTTTTCCATTCAGTGATTGGTTAAAAGACAATGGAAAAAGCATGTGAAAAAAAAGAATTTCTGTGAATGTGAAGTTGAGACAAGGAAAAACATACTATTTGTTGGCTTAAGCAGTGGTGTAAACAACAAAAGGAAGTCGATTGAGTGATACAGAGTGCGGAGAAACTCAAAAGTTCAAGTTCAGAAAGTCACACAGTGTCCGAGATAAAAAAGATTTCAAAGTTACTGTAAAAATGTGAGTCATTGCCCACTGTCTGAGTGTCATATGGAGGCATATTAGGGTACAGAGAAAAGAAAAAAAAATATTGACACAGTGAAAAAAAGGTCAAAACATCCACTTCAATCTCGTAGTTTATTTTTTCATTAAAGTAGAGTGTCATAAACTTAATGTTAAAATCAATGTTTAATTTACTAGACTTTCTCAGATCCCATCGTAACTAAAGTAGCACGTTAAATGCTTCGAATTGTATGTGTTCTTCTATGTGCTCTATGTGTGTGAATTAGTACATGGCTCTTAAGTGGGCTTTCTCTTACGCGACAGGACACAGAATACATTATATTCATGATATTACAGCTCTCTGAACAATTTAAATACTAATATGTATACTTGATATCATGTTCATGTGAAATGAATTAAAACATGTATTAAACAAGGGGGCACGGTGGTGCAATGGTAGTGATGAGCTGGTGCCCTGACCAGAGATTGTTCCTGGCACCAATAAGATGCTTCCTGAGACATGCACAGCCCTTGATGAAATAATTTATTGCAGCAGTACTGTCTCTTTTAAATGTACCAAGCCCCAATTCCTGTCCTTCCTTTTCTTTCTCCAAGTAACCAATCGCCACACAGTAAGTTCAGTAAGCTAAGTAATAAATTTCAAGCCATCTGTAAGCTTAGAACACAGATTCTTCAAAACTTTTAAGGAACATTGAAATATCTTCGTAGTACATGTTTAAGTACTCCATCCATCTGTCCATCCAGGGTTGCGCCAGTCCCACCAAGCATACAGTGCAGGGCAGGACCAATCCCTGAACAAGGCACCAGCTCATCGTTACCGCTGTCCGCCGTGTGCACACATTTACAGTATACATTATTTAAATGAAGTTCACAATTTATCTGTATAATGTAATATACATACTTTACACATTTAATCTTAAAAATTATATCAACAGCTCCAAGAAGATGGTTCTTGGAAATCTAAATCAACTTAGAAGCTAGACGTCACCATATGTAAATATGCTTCTATTGAATAGAATCGAATTCCTTTATTGTTATCTTATGGTACAATGAGATTATTTTCCTATAAGATGATAAAATAACAATAATAATAATAATGATATGATAAAAACAATGAAAAATACACAATATGGAAGCATAAGTACAATATACAAGTATATATGTAGTGCAGATAGTGCAAATGGTTCATAAAGTGGATCAGGTTGTGTAATATAGTAGTAGTAGTGTAGTGAAAGTTTACAGTTGGGCGGCACGGTGGCGCAGTGGGTAGTGCTGCTGCCTCGCAGTTGGGAGATCTGGGGACCTGGGTTCGATTCCCGGGTCCTCCCTGCGTGGAGTTTGCATGTTCTCCCCGTGTCTGCGTGGGTTTCCTCCGGGCGCTCCGGTTTCCTCCCACATTCCAAAGACATGCAGGTTAGGTGGATTGGCGATTCTAAATTGGCCCTAGTGTGTGGTTGGTGTGTGGGTGTGTTTGTGTGCGTCCTGCGGTGGGTTGGCACCCTGCCCAGGATTGTTTCCTGCCTTGTGCCCTGTGTTGGCTGGGATTGGCTCCAGCAGACCCCCGCGACCCTGTGTTCGGATTCAGCGGGTTGGAAAATGGATGGATGGAAGTTTACAGTGAGGTGATTGTACTTATAAGTACAAACAGTTCTACAAGGAGCACTTGATGAACTGATTGAGTGTGTTTATAGCTCTTGGGATGAAATTCTTTCTGAACTGTGAGGTTCATGCAGGAAAGGCTCTGAAGCGTTTGCCGAATGGAAGAAGTTTAAATACACTGTGCTCATGGCTGAGGCAGTGAGTGGTGCACTGAAAGTAACAACACTAAAGCACCTATGGTATTTGGAATAGTTTGGCCATTCTGTATTGTTATAGAATGATTACAATTAGATGCCTTTAAATTTATAAACAACATGCGGTTATTTTAAGTGTACAGTAATCCCTCCTCCATCGCGGGGGTTGCATTCCAGAGCCACCCGCGAAATAAGAAAATCCGCGAAGTAGAAACCATATGTTTATATGGTTATTTTTATTTTGCCATGCTTGGGTGACAGATTTGCTCAGAAACACAGGAGGTTGTAGAGAGACAGGAACGTTATTCAAACACTGCAAACAAACATTTGTCTCTTTTTCAAAAGTTTAAACTGTGCTCCATGACAAGACAGAGATCACAGTTCCGTCTCACAATTAAAAGAATGCAAACATATCTTCCTCTTCAAAGGAGTGCGTGTCAGGAGCAGATCATGTCACAGAGATAGAGAGAGACAAAAGCAAACAAATCAATAGGGCTGTTTGCCTTTTAAGTATGCGAAGCACCGTGGCACAAAGCTGTTGAAGGCGGCAGCTCACACCCCCTCCGTCAGGAGCAGACAAAGAGAGAGAGAGAGAGAGTTTGTTTTTCAAGCAAAAATCAATACGTGCCCTTCGAGCTGACATGCAGCTGCACAAAAGATAGCAACATGAAGATAATCTTTCAGCATTTTTAGACGAGCGTCCGTATCGTCTAGGTGTGCGAACAGCCCCCCTGCTCAATCCCCCTACGTCAGGATCAGAGAAAGTCAGCGCAAGACAAAGAGAAAAGTAAGCTGGGTAGCTTCTCAGCCATCTGCCAATAGCGTCCCTTGTATGAAATCAACTGGGCAAACCAACTGAGGAAGCATGTACCAGAAATTAAAAGACCCATTGTCCGCAGAAACCCGCGAAGCAGCGAAAAATCCACAATATTTATTTAAATATGCTTACATATAAAATCCACGATGGAGTGAAGCCGCGAAAGGGGAAGCGCGATATAGCGAGGGATTACTGTATTTGATAAAGCTGCATCAGGGATGTGAATCTAAAAAATAAAGGGAAACCACACAGGAACAGTAGCACTGCTTTGACGCTGGGTGCCACTAGTTTGCAAAACCAAGCTGAAAACTTGTGTATGCAATGGATTGAGCTGGTGTGAGATTGTGCATGGCTTTATGCTGAGTTTAACTTTTATACATCGCAATGTGAGCATGGAAACGGACGTATGCAACATTTTTGTACATACGCACCATTTATATATGAGGCCCCTGATGACTTTTATGTTTCTCATTTTAAAGTTGGATTTTAAACTCTTGGATTTTACTTTTTTATGTATGTATATATTGAAGACATTTGGGAACTGTACTTGGAAATGCTGTTTTGATTTTTGTTTTTGTAAAAAAAGCACTATGGTACTTTTACACCTTGCCCTTGCTTTGTGTGTGTTTGTCCTCATCTGTGGTGTCGGGTTTGAGAGGCTCCCAAAATGGAAGTAAGTGGTAGTGTGGAGCTAACCTGCACTGTCACAGCCAGTACTCTCCTGTCAAACTGCTAGAGGCTAACGCATGATGATTAAGGAGAGGCGCCATGTTTCCCTCTTGAAGAGAACAGACAGCACTGGGACTGATTAACATTGTTCTAGTGGTATCAGCCACAGTTATCAAAAATGACTTATTGTACACTTACAAACACCATTATTTGGGCAAAGTAAAATGTTGAGTATAGGAGGAAGGTAAAAACAAATGTAATAGAAAACAAAAAAAAACCTCTCTCCTCTACACAAAAATGAATTTACATGTGACCAGTACCATAATTAATATACTTTGTTTTTTTTGTTTCATTGTCTTGGCATCCTTCTAATCTACAGTGCACAGTTTTACTTTTCATCTTGACTCCATATGAGTCCTTAGAAATTACTTTCTGGGATGTGCTCTCCTCCATAACAGCCATCATCCAAAATCAATGGCCCCTGCAGACAGCATTTAGTCAATTTTCGTTAGTGTCTATACTGACAACTCTAGACATTGTAAAGTCTTAATGTTGTACTTCTAAAAATGGCTGCTGCCACCTAGTCAGAAGGAAGGATGGGCTTGCATTTTAACAGGATGCAAAAACCTTAATGACTCTAAAAGTATGATAAAATATGACACTGGCAATTACTATATAAAATGAATATGGAATTTCTATAAATGAATGGCTGTGATATTTCTAATTGAAACATATTGATGAATGGTGGACTCTTGATATAACTTAAATGATATGCTCTGTAATAATAATTCTTTGCATTCCTTTTATTAATCAGGCAGACTTCATTTGACACATTTAGTAAAATATTTGTATGTTTAAGCTATAACCTCTAAATTGCTCTTTACATACTTGTGCACTTCTGTACTCTTCATAAAGCAAAGAAAACAAAAAACTTCCGATAGTGTAATATTGAGATAAATTAAATTAATTCATATGGATTAATATAATAATTATGGGGCCAAAATATAAACGCTGATTATTTTCTTTGTACAGCTTGACCCATTGGACACAACTAAACAAGACAATTAATAAAGACCAGACTCAACGGTAGTTGGATGGTGAGTGATTGATTTGTTAACGTATCTGCATTAGCAATCAGTTCCTCTTAAAAGTAATAATTAACTAGTTAATAATACTACTAAAATGAAACAATGAATTCAAAGCTATGTTTGACTAACCTTTTGTAAAAGATTTCACATGCTAACCATGGTTCCATTCTGTATACATATGTACAGATACCTAAGTGTAGATACCAGTTGCATTTGTTTTGTTATGATTAATGAATAAATGGTTCTTCAAGTACTGTAGGTTTATGTGAATATGGCTAAAGTACTTCATGGAGATATGAAACTTCAGTAAGAATTTTAACATATGACAGTCTTATGATTTATGCTTGGTTGTTATATGTTTCTATGTGTTTATATTACATATTTAACTGAATTCTTAAGACATTGTGTGTTTATGCTATGCATTTTGCATAGGAAATGCTGTAGTTAGTGTCATACTTGGTGTCAAGTTCCAATAATCACATAGAAATCCCTTGTGGAATAGCATGATGCAACTGTCAGTACTATAAAACTGATTATTGATCGGAGATATCATTTGTAGTCTGCAGCTCCAAAGAAAACTCCAGAGAAAGCACAGAGAGTGTTCCACCTGTTTAAAATTCTGCTTCATATACAGTGTACATTAAGTATGTACAATACCTAGTAACGCAAAGACCACAAAACAGCATGCTCTCAGTGAAATCTATTTTAGCTTTTCCATCTTGCCATTATTTTTGGTATTATTTTTTTTGTAACTCTGCCTGTCTGTGAGACTCTTATAGTCTGAAGAGCTTTGTCCAAAGGGAGTACCAGCTGTATACTGCATTCACCAATATTGGGTGACTAGTAAGCAGAGCCTCTCATGGCAGTCAAAAATACTCACACCACGATTACTTGGAGTTGCTTGTTACCCTAAATGTGCAAGTCTTCAGAATGTAAGTAAAAACAACAATACCCAATAACCACTCAATTAAGGGGTAAACTCACTCACAAAAGTTGTCAGTGAAGTTATCTTGTATTTTTTAGATGTTGGAGGTAAACCTGAATGCCATTCAAAGAGCAGATGCACACATTCCACACAGTAAGGAGGCAACAGCATTTAATACTGCACTACAAATCCATGTAAAGTAATATCATATACAGTAAGGTATAAGTGTTTTTGTAGAAGCAAGTTAACTGGACTGTACCATATACAGTATTATCACTATTTATAATTAAGGTCTTATGCTTAACTTTGCATAATATACAGTTTCTAACCCAAATGAGACAATCTGTATTTGTTGGTATTTGTTATGCTATAAACAAAAATGAGATTTGGAAAAAAACAACATTTTTATGCAGTAAGAGCTTTCCTATGCCAGTCTATTACTTTATGCATTACAGATTTATATTTTTTTTCTGTAAAGAAAAGACTGAGAGGTCAGGGCATACAAGTTCCAACGACTGCATCTAACAACCCATGACTTCTTGAATTGTCTTCATTTCCAGCTGCCATCATGGGTGTAAAATCTTGGCAGTTGAAACAGCATGCATCATGAACAAAGTTCAATCAGTGGACATTAGCTGGTCTCGAATACATAACTCCATTCGTGCATTACCAGAAAGGAAATGACCTGTTGAAATATTGTAATCCAAAGTCAAAGAAGCAGCTTCAAGGACTGCACTTGAATAATGACATTTTAGTTACTATTGTGATCTGATAACTGAGTCAGTTTCTTTGTTTTGATTAGTTTCTTATTCATGCTAGGAATATCACATGTATTGGCATTGATTGAAATATAATTGCTTGGAAAGTGGGAGGAAAGAAGAAGCAGCAAATGTCAATCCATTTTAGCACATGAGGTCTTTAAGGCTAAGAATGTTGTAGGGCAAAATCTGTAAAATGTTCAAATTGTCCCTTTAAGCTTGAAAGGCCCAATTTATCCTCAGCTCTAAAAGCTGTTTGTTGTCATTCACTTGTCACTGCACCCTTTAAACATTAACTAGTATTGGGATGTTGTTGTATGGTAACATTTAAGTATGTCGAATAAAGTTTCACAGTAAATAGCTTGAAAACATTTTTTGACAAGATAAAATTACAGGATTTATCAAAGAAAAGCACTAAATCTCTAGAGTTGCAGAGGTCAAATCATCCTTTTAACATCCAATAACGGTGAAAAGTAAATAGAATGACAAAGGATGGAACACAAAGCGTGATTAGCCTCAATCATCGCACATCATTCATGCATATCTTCAGAAAGGCTATAATAAGTTTTTCCGAATGTGACGCTGTAAAGAAAAATGTCCTCCTTGATTTACAATTGAATACTGCTGATTAGTATCAAAGATGTCTAAGTGGGCGTGCATGTGTGTGGGGAGCTTTAATGTCATCAATGTGGAGACATAGTTCTGAAAAACACCTCCTTGAAGATAGCCACTTCAGAAAAAATAATGCTTTCATTTTTTTTAAGCAAACTTAGTGTATGCAACTTTTGTGTTTTATGTTTTTGATGGGAAATTTTAAATTAGGTGCTATGGTGTTAAACGCTAAAATGCAATGAGCGTGTTTGCTTTCATTAGCACAGCAGTACAAACTTCAATGTAGTGGCAAAGAACATTGTCATTCTCCTTTGAAATTGACATTAGTTGAAAACATGAAATCATAATTTGAACCACTCATTTCTTAACCCACTGTGTAGAGTTATTGGGAGCTATGATCTACAAGGGCAGTATTGGAAGACAGAATGGAAGCAATCCTAGGAAAGTAGAGACAGTTAAAGAGAAAAACACACACACACTTTAGACATGGAGAATACAGACAAGCTGCACACAGACAGAGACCAAGATGAGTTCAGACCCGGAGATGTGATGCTGTGAACAAGGTAATTAACAACGTATGTCTTAAATTAAACACAGATTTTTAGCTTTGCATATGGACTATGTTTTATTAAACCTTGTCGCTTATATGTATTTTTTTCTGTGAACATGATCTTCAAACACAACTGAACAAAAGTATCTTAAGAGTAAGGTTATTTCAAGTTTTGCTTAATTTTTATTCTGTGTCTGTAACATACAGGGCTCCAACAGAGATATGTCCATGAAAATAACTGTATAATCTCTATTTCATTGTGGCATCATAAATGATGACAAACAGATTGTTATAATTTTCTTCTTCCTCAGACATACAAAGAAAAAAAATAAGTGGATGCTGCATGATATTTCTCTGAGAATGTAGAAGTGTACACAAATTACAGTAATCAATGAGGAAATAATATCATCAACAAGGAACATCAGTCGCATCTTGTTAGTGCTTAACCACAGGTGGTCTGTAAGTTTCACATTTCCACCCATCCACACAACCATCCATCCATCCAATTTTCTTAACATAAAAAGAGGCTAAAAATATTCTGAAGTAATTGGCCGTGAATGGGTCTCTAGTTTTTTCCCTATTTCTTTTTATAATTCACATAATAAAGCAATTATGATTTCTCAGAACTATGCATGATGAGACAAAATACCACTATTTTGTGCCATTTGAAGTTGAAATAAAAGAATCAAGAAACCCAAATATCACAAATACTACTTTTATAAAACTAAAGAAGAGGCTACCTTGACAAATTATGGAAAATATCAGAATGTCTGGTCTTAGGCTACATAAAGCATTATATCCCATTTTCGTAGTCTCTTATGCCACTACCAGGCAGTTATAATCTTAATACTTCCCAGTTGGGGATTTAAAAAAATTGTCTCATGCCTGCCTTGTGGATACTTCTGGAAATATTGCTTAAAAATTCTCATTGCTGCTAGATTGCAGTGCTGTCTAGTGCACAAAAGAACTTAATTCCTGAGTCTTATGTTACATTTAAAGGTGTCTCTCCTCCAGATTAGTGGGGGTATTGATAAACACATTTGATGTGCTGCTCCTCTTTGCCTAATGCTTTACCTTTACCTTTGGATTTAACTTTTAGAGTACCTAAAATTATCCAAACTCTAATAAGTGCAAGACTGCCAGCTATTTTCTCTGCCTTATGCCAACATATGCCTTTTGTGCCCCTGGTATTCCTTTCCTTAGTGGGCATCTGTCACAATATATAGACACATAGTATTTGAGGCAAATTGTCACAGCGGGAAGGTAAAGCAAATTGTAGTTTTAGTTAAAAAAAAATCAGTCAACCTTCTACTGATGTTATTTTTATTCTTGATTTAAAGGCAATTTGACAACCTAAGGCTGCAGTACAGCAATACTAAAACTTATTCTCCTTACATGTGTTATCATGTGTATGGGAGCCAAATGTGAATTAACCATCATAGGTCTAAAATATTAAGTAATATTAGTAATAATTTATAAATCAAGTCATCTTGGACCTCTGTGGTTTTTCTCTATAGTGCTGTTCATTGAGAACAAGCTCAGAGTCCTTATATATGCTTACAGCTCTAATTTACAAGCACTGAATTTTTAAACTACGTAACATTTATGCACAGTATATGAACATATAAGTAAAGACATAGCAAAACAGAATTAATTATTTTTATAACTGACTAGCTGTCCCCCTTGACTCCACCCACGTACTAGTGAAATAGGACAAATTTAAAAATCAATAAAAAAAATTTAAAATGTAATAAATTGTTATGAGAAGAATTTATAGCTTTCACATCCAAGGGCATCTTGATATAGAATATTTTTAATTTTGCTATCGGGGAATGAATGTAGCTGTGATCTCTTTGCCAAAAATGTAAAAAGTTGGCAAGGTATCTCTGGACAAGTGTAAGGTAGGTACATTCAAACGTCAAATGTTGCCACTGTATTTGATCGTGTTCAGCTCTGATGGGACAGTGTCCCCCGCGTGGTCCGTGATATCTCTGCTAATGAGCAGGTACCCTCTAAAACACACGTAGCTGTGATCGCTCTTTCTCAAAATTGTCAAACATTACTGACATTTAATAATCTCTAGATGATATTGTCTGCTGAATATACAGATATTGCTAGCTAAGAGGAGGCAAGGTACGCTCCAACAAGTGGCGAGAGGTTGAGTGACTTGAACGGAGGCTGGTGCGTGAGTGAAAATGGCCCTGCCCAGCTCCCTACTTCTGAGATCCCGCCTCCCCCTGCCCTCTGCCTGCAGCCTATGTCTCTGATTCTCACAAATAAATTGGTGCTGAAACCGAAGTATAATACTTGATTATATGTGATGAGAGAAGTCACAAAATCAACCAGAATGTTCAAGCAAATTATAGAAAAAAACCCGATCTAAATCCGTTAAGTAGTTCTCTCATGAAAAGTGGACATACATACAGACATACTGACAGACATTGGATTTTATGTAGAGAGAGATATATGACTGGTTGACAACAGAGAGGAAAAGTAAAATTCTACATAATAGCATCAAAGATGCCAGAAATGTGGAATTGCACAGTGAATTTAGTTTTAGATTACTTTGTGAGTGCCACAGCCTTCTCAGAATTTCAGAAACAAGGATAGTTTAACATGCATTGATGAGGTAAGATGACAGACACCAGAAGAATTCAAAACATGAATGAGCTAAACATGAACTCAAGCTAAAGATAAAAATACTGGAATGAAAATCTAACTGGACGATCTGTGTGTTAAAGTAATGAAGTTTGGCAGGGCTTGTCTTAAATATAAAGCTATAATATGCAAACAAATGACAGGTGCATTTATTATTTTTAAGCAACAAGAAGTAGTGTAACCAAGGTCAAGAGTAAATATGAGTTTGATACTTGCCTGTAGTCTTACTCCAACCAATTTCTTAATTTGAGGTTAATCCTTGATGTTAAATACATGTTTTACTATAACCATTACATATCAATATAGATGTATAATAACTATTGTTTATTTGATCTAATCTTTCTCGTAATATAATATTCTCAGATCTGCTTATTTGTGGAGGACTGAAGCTTATTCTGTCAGTGTTGGGCACAAGGCAGGAAGCAACCCTTTAAAGAAATCTGGGGTTCCTGGAGAAAAATCCACATAATAGAGCGGGAGTATGCAGACTCCAAGTAAAGATGAGGCACGGGACTGAAATCTGAATTTTAAATCATCTAAACAGTACTTCAAGATTTACTGATATTCATAGATTGATATTCAGAAAATTGATAGCTCAAAAAAAACCCTTTTCTCACAGGATCTTACACTAAGATTTTTAACAATGTTTGGATGCTGCTTAATGCACACTTCCATTTTTTATAATATATATATGTGTGTGTGTGTGTGTGTTACAGATTACGCAGCACATGCATTACCTGCCTAGCAAGCACCATAGCAACAATCAAATATAAAAAATATATTAAAATGCTTATGAAATGTTGCTACTGATTTAATAGTAAAAAAGACATAAATTATGAAACAATAATAAAATCACATAAAAACTGTGTTAACATCAGCCATGTGGAATATACACTAGTGTTTGGGAGTTAAACTATGTTGGTGTGTTTTTGTGATAATCTGCACAGCTTTGACTTATCATAGGTTGAGGAGCATGCATTGGTACAGCTTGTTGCCGCACCCACCACACGACAAAACAGCTCCGGATACTGGTTGGCAACCCCCCAGAGAGACATGTGGTTCAGTCCCACCACCCCAGAAATGATGATCTATGTGCTGCAGCCAGGTGTTACGTGGACGTCCTCTTGGCCTGGTCCAGCTCCTCAGGTCCTCAACAGTGTCATAACTGATGCTCCCTCACCATGCAAGTAATCTGTCTCATTCAGGACTCCATGACAACTGCTTGTTTGACAAGAAGTCAAACCAGCAGTACCCAAGGATTCACCAAAGAGGCTAGTACCAAAGGAGTCCAGGCTTTTTCTCAGGTCACTGGATAGTATCCATGTGTCACAACCATATAGCAAAACAGAAAGCACCAGGGGCCTCATGTATAATGCTGTGTGTAGAATTCACACTAAAACACGGTGTACAGACAAAAGTGGAAATATGCATACACACAAAAAAATCTAAATGCATAAATCTGTGCGTTTGCCAAGTTCCATGCACTTCCACTTTACAAATCGCAAAGAACATGAAATTTAACGCAAGTGCACGTGCCTACAGCCCCACCCTAACACCTCCCAGAATTTTGCATATTTTAATATGCAAATCAATATAAATAGCCCCTTTTCTACAGTACTTTGTTAAAAGACAATGGCAAAAGCACATGGAAAAAAAGAATTTCAACGAATAGGAAGTGGAGGCAAAGAAAAATATAGTATTTGTTGGCTTAAGTAGTGGTATAAACAGCAAAAGAAAATTGATGCAGTGATACAGAGTGGTGGAGACACTGCAAAGTTCAAGTTCAGAAAGTCACGCAGTGCTCGAACTAAAAAAGAAATGGTCAGATATCAAAGTCAATGTGAAAAGCAAGTTTGTTGCCCACCGTCTGTTTATTCTGTTTCAGACAATAGCTGCCCCCATGCTGAGGACGCGAATCCACGTGTTGATGGTGCTGCTGCATACACAACTCTGCCTCGGAAACCACCAGGAGATTTTCTGGCTGTGTGCTGACAGACATTGTTCTGTAGTTATAAAATGCAGTAGTCGATGCTATAAAAGATGTGGCCAATTAACTTAAAATATAGGGGCTGTACTATGTGATATTAACTACAAATAATTAAATTAGGGGTCTCCAACCTTTTTTCCCCTGAAAGCTACTTTTACAAAATGATAATGGCCAAGAGCTACTCATGTTTTCTAACGTTTATTCTCATAGCTTATTTCAGCCCAAACAAACTGAGTAAGCTTGTTTTGCCTGAACATTTACAAAATTTTGGTGTCCACAACTCACATTTTGCATTAAAACATAACAAAAAATATTTAGTTCACCTGCAAGTGCATTTTGTATGTCTGTATGCATTTTCTAGTGTATCTCACACTATTCAATTAAAACATGAATGCTGTCAAAACAAAACAAAGCAATTACAAATACACAGATATTACTTATTCATTTGTCATTGTGTTACATGTCACTGTTTCGCTTCATAAGAGTATTCACATGTCCAGTTGCATGTGTGATGTGTTTTAGTTAGTGAGACGACTTGCACTACATGGAGTCAACAAGAGAGGTGTATGGTGGAGTGTAGCCACTTAGGGTCACATTTATGGAGTCATTTAAATGTTCATCTGTCAGTCTTGTTCTGAACTTTGATTTCATGACATTCATGTCAGAAAAGGCAGACTCACAGAGGTATGTAGACCCAAACAAAACAGACATTGTCAGAGCTGCTTGGTGAAGATTCTTATAGTTATCTGGCTCTACTTAGCTCTAAAAATGCTGAGAATGCTGTTGAGACTTTACCTGCACATTATTTTGAAGGTTTACTAATATATAATATATAAAATCCAATGTCTGTCCAATGTACTTTTCCTCTCCGTTGTCAACCAGACATATATCTCTATATATAAAATCCAATGTCTGTCTGTATGTCTGTCCACTTTTCACAAGAGAACTACTTAACGGATTTAGATGGGGTTTTTTTCTATAATTTGCTTGAACATTCCGGTTGATTTTGCGACTTCTCTCATTTCGCTATGTATCATAGTTTGCTTGTGGTACCGATTTATTTGCGCGAATCCAAGAAACATGCAGCAGGCAAAGGGGAGGGGCCTTCCTCACTCACTCGCCAGCTTCGGAGCATGTTCCTTAACTCCGCTTAGCTAGCGAATGAGAGAACAGTTGAATTCAACTTTGTTTGATATTTAAAATAAAGTGTTACTTGGGTCTTGATGAGTTTGAGTCCAGATATTCTCTTAAGTGTATGCCACACTGAAAAGATAGACTGCAATTCAGATTGTGGATCGTGATTTTGTGTTAAAAGGATCGTGATATGTTTTTTGGAAAGATTGCCCACTCCTAATTTGACTAATCAATTTTTCAAATTTATGTAGGATTCATTAACCCTTTGGCGAGCTACTTGGAAAGGGGTTGCGAGCGACATGTTGGAGACCCCTAAATTAAATGAATTGGTTAAAAAATAAATGCTGCATCTGATTACCTGTTTTTATATTCTGCTAATTACATGCAAATAAAGTAACGCTGCCCGATGCACAATGCGATGCACTTTCTGTGCTCTGTGGAGCAGAACATTAATGGAAGTGCTTTCTATTTACATAATCAAATTCATTCTCTGAAGGTGTCTTTATAGTGTAGCGTTGGCACCGAGTGTGACAACAGATCGATTCTCTGCTATTGAAATGGCTCTTGACTGGTGACTCACTAACTTTAAAAGGACTGTTTGCTTTTTGCTGCACTAGTTGGAAAAAGCACCTGCAACTGTGCGGAGCTGCTGTTTGTATAGGCTCTCCAGCTATATATGATGTAATGACAGCTCATTTTTTTGGAGATTCATCCCTGGCTGATGTAACTTGTCTGGTGCCGTTGCAATAGCAATGTGCAGGCAGTTGACAAACCTGATTAGATTCGGAAAATAGGATGTTTCTGCAAATTGCACTTTTATGTTTTCCAGTTCATCTGCAATGTAAGGAAATCTTATCTATCTGGATGACAAGCGGATAATACCATCCTATACAGCTGGCATGACACGACTCAGTGATGACTGAGAAATACCCGATCAGTTGGCAAGTTCACGTTGAAAAGCTCATGTGGCTAAAAACCCGAGAGTGGATATAACTTGCAAAGGTGAAGGTAGAGCACAATTCCAGCCACAGCCAATTCAGCACACAACTCCAAAAGGATAGATCTTGGAAATCTAAAACGACTAAGAAGCCAGTCATTATCATGTGCCAAGAAATTAGTATAATATCTGAATACGCATTCTCTTCTTATCCATCCATTTGCAATGTCTTCTAACAACTCTAAAGCAGTCATGGCAGGGGAATTGTTTGGCCATTCTGTGCACCTTTATATTGTTACAGATTGATTACAGTCAGGTGCCTTAAATTTATAAATGATATGCAATTAATTTCAGTGTATTTGATTAAGCAATTTCAGGGATGTGAATCTAAAAAATAAAGGGAAACCACACAGGAACAATAGCACTGCTTTGGCACTGGTTGCCAACAGTTTGCAAACCGAGCTGAAAACTTGCATACGCAATGCATAGAGTTGGAGTGAGAATGTGCATGGCTTTACGCCAAGTTTAGCTTTTATACATCTCGAAGTGAGCGTGGAAATGGGCGTATTCAACATTTTTTTGCGTACACACCGTTTATACATAAGGCCCCAGGACTCTAAAGACTTGGAACTTCATTCTTTTTTTAAAGATATCAGGAGCAACGGAGCAACACACACCCTTTTCCAGTGACATCATGACCCCCATGATCTAACAATCTGTCTACTGACTTCATAGGAAGAGTTACCAGAAACATGAATGTTGCTGTTGAGAGGTAAGACAGACAGACACACTGCTGATGGCTGTAACCAAGAGGTCATTAAAGGCCTGGGTCTTGCTTTTTTATCCAGGAATCTCTCAAGCTCAGACACTCAGATTCCTCACTCAGTCTCTCAAGAGCCCCAATCAGAGTCTCCATTTACTCCTCGAATATCACAGCATCATCGGCAAAGTCAAGATCAGTGAATCTTTCTTTACCACCAGATATCCCCCAGCCGTTGGACCCCACGACCAACACCCAGTCCATGCAAGCACTAAACAGAGTAGGAGCAAGAACATATCACAGCAAGAACTCATCATAGTTGACCAATATCTTAGTGTTGTTACTTTCGGTTCTTCTCTAATTGTCAATGCAATGTACTGTAAAATAAATAATTAAGAAAAAAAATGGTTTTGCACCTGTGTAGTTGGGTTTTGATATTGCAGTATAATCTTTGCAGTTACAGAGATGTGACTATTTTTTCTGCAGTGAACAGAACCCCTTTGTATATGTGAACCTTTCTTTTAGGAATATTTGATATACTTCAGTGTAACATGTATTTTTGTGCAGATGTCTGAACACTATGCATAGCATTTTGTTTTACCATACCATAAGATTCTACTCTAAGTATGACAGTCATCATGGCAGAAATAAGTCTCTACCTTCTTCATGGGTCAGCTGGCTTTATTTAATGTGAGATGGATGGTTAGACTAACCAGGACACCATTATCACTTAAAAAATAAAAAAGGGTTTTAAATTATGATTTTACCTTAGAGCTCATACTCAATCCATAGCCAGGCCCCAAAACAAGAACAAGAGTTCTTTTCTCAGATTTTTCCTCACAATTTATCCAACTTTCTTATGTTTTCCTTAACAAAGAATAGGGTTCATGTCATATTGTTATTGTAGTGGTACCCATGGTATCTATTATACTCATTGCATAGCAATATATTAACACAAACCAAATAGAGATTGCAAAAAGCAGGTAGTACAAATGTCAAATATTCAGCAAAGATATGAAAAATCCTGATAATAATGTTATTGTTAGCAAAGCAGTCATGGATGAAGACTGAAAGCAGTGTAGGGCAAGACAGCAGTGTTAATGGACACTAATGTTTTAGAATTTATGTTGAAGCCTTGCATGTACCCTACAATGAAGGAAATTATTTTGTTAAAAATGTGGCTATAATTAATGAAATAACATTCTAAAATAGGTATTTCTCCTTTCAAAGTGCTTGTGGACAGTGAGTAAAAGTAGGGAGATTCTAGTATCCATTTTTGCTATTTGTTATGAAAAGATGAATTGGCTTAAGAAGCCTATAATTAATCTGTCAAAAAGGCCAATTTCATGAACAAAATCAACAAGGCGATTTTCCTAAAGTATGCACATGAAACAAACAGGGACAACAATTAATTTATATTATTAAGAGGTCAAGATGCAAATGAGTGTCAGTTTAACCTGCTTTGAAGGCTAGATATCTCTTAAAATGTAGGTGCAAATCACATTCACTACATTGTGGCATAAAAAATCCATGTTCACTGGAAATCTTTTACAACTTGTGAGTTAGGTAGTGGTTTGAGCTGAGACCATGGCATTATCCATTTGGTTTTGTTTTGAAGAAACACTTATTATTCAGTTTAATTTCAATTTCATTGTTTCAAGAGGGAAATTAGTTTTAGCAGGAAAGTTTTAATGGAAAAACGAATATATTACATTGAAACATGACAGACATAAACTCAAGACACAAACAAAACATTGAAAAATTCTGTAAATAGAATATAAGAGTGAACATGATATTGATAATTTAACTGAGTGTCAAGAATTAAAACTATTAGGTCCCCAGGTTTTTTTTTTTTGAAGTAAACTTATTTAGAAGTTAATAGCAACAGCAGTTGTAATGAAGGAGTATTTAAACCAGGCACTTTCAGTCCTGAGGATCTGGAACTGACAAACTGGTGGCGGCAACGGAACACCTGAATGTTGTGGGTGACTTCTGTCTGAATAGATGCATTTTGCCTGCATTGTTTATTACTGTAAGTATAATGTAGTTCTCTAAGATTTGACCCATGGTGACTTTATTAATTTCTCACCCCATTTTACAAATTAATGTATTCTTTTGTTCTAGCTAATATTCAGATTTTCAAGCCAAGCCAGTATAACATAAGTTAAAACAGACCAAATACTCAATGTATAAACAGGACAAACTTTAAAAATCAATTTAAAAAAATTTAATTTGTATTGAGAAGAATTTACATTGATAGCTTTCTCATACGAGGGCCTCTTGATATAGTTACACACGTGCACATGGGAGGCAGTTAAAGGGCTTGAGTAAGGGCAGTTCCGAGTCATACCGGGATGTGGCAGAGTGCACTGACTCTTTTTCTCCCTTTCCTGTAGACCATTCACGGGAGATTCCACCTGGCCCTCTTGACGTCACTTCCAGGACCGAGCCTATGGAAGGAGACCTTGCCGGCTCCGGCCCCTATGATGTCAAGTTCGTTATCGAACTTATGGCTGAAGACCTTCATGAGCCCGACCCCTTTGATCTCACTTCCTGTCTTCCCCTTTAAAAGACTCCACCTTTTCCCTATTTCCTCAGTTCTGTTTTGGACTCGGTTTTGTGCACAGCAGTGCTATCACTTAGACGACGATTTGCAGCCTGGAAACCAAATATATGGGTGGCTGCCCCAAACCTTGCTATGGCTGTTTGTGGCTTTTGTGACAATATGCAATCTTTTTGGTTTTGTCTATCAAGGGCAAGAATGTAACTGTGATCTCTTTGCCAAAAATGTAAAAAGTTGGGAAGATATCTCTGGCCAAGCGGAAGGTAGGTACGCTCCAACATCAAACATTGCCACTATATCCGATTGTGTTCAGCTCTGATGGGAGAGCATACGCCGCGTGGGAAGAAGAGCACGTGGCTGTGATATCTCTGGCAATCAGCAGCTACCCTGTAAAACACATGTAGCTGTGATCTCTCTCTCAATAACGTGAAACATTACTCCTTAACAATCTTAAGATGATAACTTCTGCTAAACAAACAGTTAGCTAAGCAGAAGCAGGGTATGCTCAAACATGTGGCAAGACGCCCTGGCTCCGCCTGGCTTGCCACTACTGACATCACGATTCCTCCTCCCCTGAGCCCGCAGCCTGTCTCTTGGATTCGAGCTAATAAATTGCTGCCGGAACTGAACTATGAAACTTAGTGCAATGAGAGAAGTCGCAAAATCAACCGGAATGTTCAAGCAAATTATAGAAAATAACCCGATCTAAATCCGTAAAGTAGTTGTCTCGTGAAAAGTGGATAGACATACAGACAGACATTGGATTATATATATTGTGGAAAGCTAGCCCCCTGACACAGACAGACAGACGCCAGAATGTCCAAAACACACACGGGTTTATTCTCCTCAAAAAAGTATACAACAGCAACACCATTTCTCTTCTCCCTTTCTCTCTTGCTTCTACTCCCCTCCTCACAAGCTCCATCTCCTTCCTCCCAACTCCGGCTTGTCTACTGGAGGGAGGCGACCCCTTTTATAGTTACCCGGAAGGGCTCCAGGTGCTCTGTCCAACGACACTTCCTGGTGTGGCGGAAGTGTCAGATGAGCACCCGGAGTGCGGGTGCCCCTGGGATTTCTTCCGGCAGTACTTACTGGTGTGGAGGAAATGTTGCTATCCAGGGTTCCATGACCATCCGGGCGCCCCCTGGAGGTGGCCACGTCCGGTGGCCCCCAAGCAGACCAGGGCGGCTTTTTTTTTGTAAGGTATCTAAACTCTTTTGGGACTCCCTCCAACGGGACGACACGTCAAACAGCGTCCCAAAGTGAGATTGTCGTGTCTATGAAAGACTGCCTATCGGTTGCCATGGCAACTGCAGGCTCCCAGCGCTGGAGCAGTTCACCGTGAAAACAAATCTGAAAAGATCGGGTCGTACTATGAGCACCTGCTGTCGATTGGTGATGCAAGGAACATTGTAAATGCAGGGAACAGTATTACTTGGCCACTAACCTGGCCACAACCCTGCCTGAATGTTGTGTCTGTGTATAGGGGAGTGGTAGATCCTACTACAATAAACTATGCTGTTCCTGTTTCAAGCTGAATAAAGTTGGTTTTGCTAAAGTACTGAGACTCAGCCTCGTGTTTTGGGGTGCAAGACAGGGCCTCACACATCACAATATATATATAATATATATATTTATATACAGTGGAACCTTGGTTCACAAACATCTCGGTACACGTACAAATCGGTTTACGACCACACACTCGGTATACAAACAAGCCAGGTTCCCTTTCGGTTTGTACATGTTCAGTCTCTCCCTGTGCATTTCCTGTGCAGCAAGCAAGAGAGAGAGCGAGAGAGCGCAACACACACACACACACAGGCAGCGCGAGAGACAGAGGCACACACACAGGCAGCAGACAGAGAGAGCCGCGCACACACACACAGGAGCACGAGAGAGAGACAGACACGCACACACACAGTAGCGGCGAGAGAGGCATGCACACACACAGGAGCGCGCTAGAGAGACACACAGGCGCTCCAGGCTCGCAAAAGAGAGAAGCATGCACACACACACGGGCGCGCGAGAGAGAGAAAGAGAGCAAGCGAGAGAGGGAGGGACGCATAAGGTAGAGAAGGCTTGTTTTTGTTTTCAGTTCTGTTTACAGCGATCGGTTCGTAGCCTGCATTGTTGCAATGTTACTTTTCTTGGTGGTTTATTAAATTACGGACTTTTCAAATGTTCATTTTTTCCCCTGTGCTTAAAACTCATTAAAAAAAAGTGTTTTTAGTGAGCGGTTCCTAGCACTATAGCGCGAACAAGTGCAGTGTTAGTTTTCTCTGTTGTTCAAGGTTTTCTCAGTGTTATTCAATGTTTTTACATTTACTATTACGCTGTGCATTCTATGGTATAATTAACTATATTTGTGCTTAAAAACTAAAAAATATATATATTTACATACAGTTTGTACGGTTTGGAACGGATTAATTGTATTTACATACAATCCTATGGGGGAAATTGCTTCGGTTCATGACCAACTCGGTTTACGACCAGAGTTTTGGAACAAATTATGGTCGTGAACCGAGGTTCCACTGTATATCCATCCATCCATCTATTATCCAACCTGCTATATCCTAACACAGGGTCACGGGAGTCTGCTGGAGCCAATCCCAGCCAACACAGGGCGCAAGGCAGGAAACAAACCCTGGGCAGGGTGCCAGCCCACCGCAGTATTTATAAATATATATATATATATATATATATATATATATATATATATATATATATATATATATATATATATATGTGATATTTATATAGAATTCACTTTATAAATCTTCCTAAAGCAGCAGAGGTGCTGCTGTTCAATATTGCAGAGTGCATTTGTTTGTTTTTTTCTGCTATCAAATTTTTGTTAAATAAATATGCATATATAGATCAGAGCAAATCAAATGTGACCATGAAAACACCAATACATATAAGAACATTCAAACCCCATTGCTAACAAGCACTGCCCATCCGCCTTGTTTTTTGGGTGATTGGTGTTGCTTCTAATATCAATTATCACTTCTTTAGTTTTGTAATGTTAAGTTATGAAAAAGATGTCAGTTAAAATCACGTAAACATGACTCATTTTGTTTCACTAAAGTATACTCAAAACCACACAGTCATCAGCAAATGTAAAGATAAACTTGTTTTCAAATGTACTGTCAAAACCATTTGAGTACAGAATGTACAAAAAAGGTGAAAAACACAAGCCTGTATAGAAACTGTTTGTGAGGAGTGCATGTCAGGCAGACAACCATTTACTTTCACTCTATCTGTTTAAAGTCAATCATCCACCCTACCAAGTTATAATCCAAATTACAGTCTTTTATAAGCCTTCCTGCAAAAATCATGTGCTGGATGGTAATAAAAGATGACAAGAAGTCTGTAAACAGGAGCCTCACAAGTATCGATTACATCTAAGTGGCTATACAACAGATGAAGCAAAGTAACAATGGTCTCTTCTGTCTATTCATTAGCCTGATTGGCAAACTGAAGTGTATCTAGTAAATACTGAGTTTTCTCTATTAGATTTCTCTTTATACATTTTTTAAAAAATTTCATTACCAGTGATATCAAAGCCACATGGTCTGAAGTCATTTAGGCTTTAGGTATTTGTTTAAAGCTGTAGATTAGTTACAGATTAGGCATTAGTTATTCCATGAATAGGAAAAGGGAAATAAAAATCGACCAATAATGTTAAATATTTCTTTGATTCTTTTTTTTTTGCTTACCCAAGGTCCTATTTGTTTTTTGGTTACTATTTGCTGATAATGGACTACAAAAGAGTTACATTCTCTTTTAGATGTTTTTATTTTTCATGGCTTCTGTAAATTGTATCAGTTTGTATCTAATTTACACTGCCACTATGCCTTGTTGAGTTGATGAGCACCTTTCAGTGAGTAGCTGGCCAATGTGAGACTGACACAATATAAAATGTGTTTAATTTATCTGGAATCCTTGTCTTGACTACATTATTATATACAAAGAAGATAAGTCAATTCTGATTTGAAGTTTTATTATTTAGATTGTGTGTCCCTGTGACTATGAACTGAGTAAGTAATTTATAAAAATGGATAAATGGATGAAACATTTGAATGGGACTTATAGTTTATATTTTTCTTGAATTCATGAGCATCACATGTCTTTTGAGCACTCGTTTTTTCAAACCGTCCAAATATTGTCAAATACTGATGATAAATGGCCACCAGTCAGGGGTTTCTTTGTTTTAAGATATCCTGTGAGGAAGTGTAATTCCTTGTTATGATGTTTACCTAATCTTAAAATAATGTTAGCAAGCCATGTTACCATTGTTTAAATTCAATAACCACACAGAATAAGCTTACTTTGTTTGAAATGCATTGCTAGGAGCTATACCTGTGTAACGGTGCATGTTTCTTTAAGGGAGACATAGAAAATAACCTCTAAATATGCTGCTTAACCTAATGGCTTCATGTTTATATAGCTTTGGGCATAAGCCACATAAGGTAAAAATTCTTATTAGAAGACCAAAAAAACTTTACACAGGCATGTGTACGGTCTCAGATGAGTATACTGTGAAATAACTGAAAAAAAAGATGGATCTTAATAAAGGAACAATTTGTAAGTAGGATCAGTTTAATATTGAACACATGTTTCCTTGCTTACATTTACCAATTTTCACTTTTCTGTGAGTTCAAACATACCTTTAGGTTAAAAAAATAATGATAAATGATAGATTTACAGTTTCTCAGAATGCCATTGTGTGGTTCTGTAACACATAAAGGTGGAGTTATGGGTAAATAAAGAGGGTACTATCTAAAGACAGACGTCCGCTTTTTGACTGCCAGATTGGAAGAAAAATTTCAAACATATGTTCAGAATTATTTGACAAGAGTATAGTGTTAATTATAACATTACACATCTCAGTAATATTCATAATTACAAGTTATTTTTATGCTAATGTCAATAAATGCTATTTTTTATTCTCTTTTATAAATAATACAGTTGTAAGTGTGGCCATAATCTGTATTCATTATATAAGGAAAGAAAGAAATTGAAAGTTATCCTCCGCTAGGGAAGCTTTCATGCCTTCACCAGTAGTGCATCTTGGAAATGAGCTGGGGTAGTTGTGATAGAGAAAGACACAACCAAGATTCAACGTCTAGTTTTGACTTTGATCATTTTGTGCTGAAGTTATATCATCGGATGTATGTATTTTAATTCAAACTATTTCAAAAATATTTCTGTTGAGATTTGTTGTTATCATTGTCTGTTGCAGAACAACAAAGTTTGCCACTTTGTGTGAAAAAATATATATTACAAATGTTAAATGTTTTACATTTTTTATTAACCAAAAAGTTGTGATATTTAAAAATATTTGACATGTAAAAAATAAATGCCACTGATCAGGTGTCTTTAATTCAAAAATAGTTCAAATAAGAAGCTTGTTGGGTCTAATTTCTGTTAACCCAGAAAAAGGGTTAACATATTGTTTCAAGGGCATAAATTGGAGTATGGCATTTCTATTTCCTTCTAGCTAGGATTTCTTCAAATTCATTTGATTCTATTTAACCAATGCAGTATTGCTTTGAATGTTCCTTATTGAACCAATATGTTTGCAAATGTACACAAATTTTGTATGGTTAAATAATTTACTATAATTGCATTACATAAAATACATAAATTTGACAAACAAGAGGAGACCATTCAGTCCATCAAACCCATTTGTTTATTTAATAGCTAAGCTGTCCCAATATCTCATCCAGATTCTTCTTAAAGGTTGTCAAGGTTTCTGCTTCATCTGCTTGTCTCTGTAGTTTGCTCCAGATTCCCACAACTCTTTGCATAAAGAAGTGTTTCCTGGCTTCAGTCTTGTGACCATAACTGCGGACAATACTCCAGATGCAGGATTACAATCAGGTGAGGGGACGCTGGTGCACACATGTTGTTGCCGCTCCTCCCTGTTAACAACACTTTTCGCAAAATTCACCTTAATTCTGCACTTTCTTACGCTTGTTTTATTTCTTTTATTGTACATATAGTTCGTGGATACAGCTGACTCGAATTGCATGGATTGGGCTTAATATTTACAGATTTTATGGACTCCACCTGCGGTGGGTTGGCACCCTGCCCGGGATTGGTTCCCTGCCTTGTGCCCTGTGTTGGCTGGGATTGGCTCCAGCAGACCCCTGTGACCCTGTGTTCAGATTCAGCAGGTTGGAAAATGGATGGATGGATGGACTCCACTTTAACTGGGAACAGCTGAGTCTGTGGATAATGGGACGAGACCTACGAACATTTCTTTGTACCTGGTGATCTAGGACCTCGGGATGATCTGTCTCCGTGATTACATTCACTATGCTGATCTACTCACGTTTCATCTTACAGTACCCTATGACCGGGAATTGATCTGATGTTCATACTAACCTGGCTTATGGCTCTGGGGTGATTACAACTGAAATTACCAAGCGTTACTGTTTGTGGCTGTGTACTGGAACCTCCAAATCTTACTACCTCCTCCTGCTATGCTTTCTGCTGCTTGCTATCGCCGCTCACCTACGCTATCACACCTGCCTGTCCTACCGGTTCAGCTGTGCTGTGCTGCTTCTACACTGCTATTTAGATAAGTATTACCCAGTATCATGCTAAAATACTCTCAAGGCAAACTCCTACTTATTAAACAGTTTGTCCAGAGCAAATGGTCTGACTGGAACATCCTTAAAGACACCGGTATTTTGCAGCGCCCGAAATATGTACATCGCGGGTCAGGTCGCCACCACTGCCGGGCTACGAATGAAAAGTCCACCGGCAGCATTTGCTCAGGAATAAGCCGTCCTTCTCATTACCCTGGAAATAGAAGTGCCCGTGTGCCAAATTTGCATTATGTGCAAATAAACCCTGATCAAGGCTCTGTGCAAAAAGAAGCCTCATTTTCTAATATTGCACTGTTTAACTTGAGGTCTCTTAATAGCAAAGTATTGGTGCTGTCAGAACTCATCACTGACACCAAACTTGATATTCTGTGTTTAACAGAGACATGGCAAAAACCAAACAAATTTACGTCTCTCACAGTTGCGACACCTCCCGGATTCACTTTCCACACAGAGCCTTGCAGCTCAAGGCAAGGTGGTGGGCTTGCAGTAATTGTCAGAGCAGACTTAAACATCAAACGAATCCCAATTGACTGTCCAATGTCTTTTGAGTGCCTGGCTCTTAATCTAATAATGGAATCAGGTCCTGTCTCACTCATTGTTTTTTATCGTCCCCCAAAATACAATGCATCCTTCTTATCCGATCTGATTGAACTTTTGACCCACCTAAGCTCTTACTCTCAGAGAATTATCCTTCTTGGTGACTTCAACATCCATATTGACATTACTACATCTAAACTGAGAAATGAATTCCTATCCTTACTGTACTGTTTTGACTTGACACAACATGTTGATTTTCCCACCCACTCTGGTGGTCATATACTGGACCTGATCTGCACATATGGACTATCTGTTGCCAACATTTACAGCACTGATTTGTGACTCTCTGACCATAAAGCAGTATATTTCACTGTCTCACTGCCTTTCCCTCCTCTTACCTGTAAACAACAAATTTCCTACACAAGCCTTAAAGATATCTGTCCCTCTATCCTTTCTGGGTCCATTTCTGATTTTTTACTGTCTGCACCTATACCATCATTGTGAATTTCCCATTGGGATTAATAAAGTATCTATCTATCTATCTATCTATCTATCTATCTATCTATCTATCTATCTATCTATCTATCTATCTATCTATCTATCTATCTATCTATCTATCTATCTATCTATCTATCTATCTATCTATCTATCTATCTATCTATCTATCTATCTATCTATCTATCTATCTATCTATCTATCTATCTATCTATCTATCTATCAACACTAGATAGTCTTGTTGACCACTATAACTCAGCCCTTCATTCAGCATTAGATAAAACAGCTCCTTTAAAACATAAGGAGGTTTCCTTTAAATGTTCAGCTCCTTGGTATAACTCAGAATTGCGATCTATGAAAGCAGCTGGCCGATGCCTTGAGAGAATGTCACGTAAGACTGGCCTCACTGTGCACATCCAGGCTTTCTCTGACCACCAAAGAGCTTACAGAGAAGCACTAACTTCTGCCAAGAACACCCATTATGGCAGAATATTAGAAAATGGCCACGATAACCTAAGGGTTTTGTTCTCTGTAGTTAATAAACTAATCGAACCCGCATCTGGCCCGACTACCTCTAATACTGAAGTCTGTGAGGAATTCCTCCACTTTTTTCGTAACAAAATTAAAGATCTAAATAATTCAACTAACATAAAAACATCATCTGTTTATATCTCTCCCTCTTTTCCCACTCCATCCAGCTCCTTCTCTAAGTTCTCACCAGTCACATCTGCATTTGTTAATAAACTGCTTTGTAAAATAAAGCCGACTACTTGTGTACTGGACCCCATCCCCAGCACACTACTTAAATCCTGCCTTCATGCCATAATCCCAACTGTTACAACAATAATAAACTCATACCTTGACACTGGCTTTGTGCCGCTCACTTTTTAAATTGCTTCTGTCACCCCAATGTTAAAAAAGTCTGGTCTTGATGCTGACAATCTTAACAATTTCCGGCCTATTTCCCACTTACCTTTCCTGTCAAAAGTTCTTGAGCGTGTTGTAGCTTTCCAACTCACCAATTACTTAACCTCTAATAACCTGATGGAACCCTTTCAGTCTGGTTTCAGGGCGCGGCACAGCTGTGAAACTGCTCTGCTACGGGTAACCAATGATTTGCTTATGGCAGCAGACTCTGGACAAACCAGCATATTAATTCTATTAGACCTCAGTGCAGCATTTGACACTGTCAGACATGACATTCTACTGTCCAGAATGGAGAACATGCTGGGTATCTCTGGCACTGCCCAGCTCCAGTGGTTCAAGTCCTATCTGACTGATAGGCTAGAGTTTGTTAGTCTTGGCAACAGCAGATCCAGCTCAGCACCAGTCACACAAGGAGTTCCTCAGGGCTCTCTCCTTGGACCTCTTCTCTTCTGTATTTACATGCTTCCCCTTGGCCATATTATACGTAGCTATGGACTGGGTTATCATTTTTATGCAGATGATACTCAACTCTACTTCAATGTTAAAAATGGAACTTCATCAGAGCCTTCTCAGCTCACAACCTGCCTTAGTGAAATTAAAACCTGGATGGAGCAAAACTCTTTAAAATTAAATTGCAACAAAACTGAACTCCTGCAAATTGGGACTAAAATGCAACTTAATAAAATGAGCTCCTTCCCAGTCCATCTTGGTGGTGATCTCATCATCATTTTTGATTCCTCCCTCTCTTATTCCACCCACATAAATCACATTAAGAAACTTTCTTACTTTCACCTCTGTAACATATCCCATGTTCACTCCTTCCTCTCCTTCTCTAATGCTGAGAAACTTGTCCATGCTTTTATCACATCCCGCATCAATTATTGTAATTCCCTACTGGCAGGTGCCCCTTCTAATCTTATATCACAGCTTCAGCTTATTCAAAACTCAGCTGCAACTCGAACCAGCAGCAGCGAGCACATCACACCCATCTTGCTCCGTCTTCACTGGTTCCCTGTGTCTTACAGAATCGAATATAAAATCCTACTAATAACCTACAAAGCCTTAAATAACCTCGCACCAAACTACATCAGTGACCTTCTCCATCACTATATGCCTGCCCGCCCACTAAGTTCCTCTGATTCTGGCAATCTTGTTGTGCTCCACACTAATCTACACTCCATGGGTGAGAGGGCCTTCAGCTGTATAGCGTCCAGACTCTGGAATGACCTACCGAAATGAATCAGGTCATCTAACTCCATGAATTCTTTTAAAAAACAACTCAAAACTCTTCTGTTCAGGAAGGCTTTTAGCTCTACTTGACTTTGTTACCCTTCTCTCAGTTTACCTCTCTGTCAAAATGCTCATGTAACCTGTATGTGTGTGTGCTAGACCATCAATTATGTTGTCTGTTAGGCTTTTTCTCTGAATTCACTGTCGTAATCTTCTTTATTTATTTATCTGGTTGTACAATGCTATATACTGTATACCCTGCCATTCTTTCTTCTATTCTGTAAGTGCCTTGAGCATGGGAAAGGTGCTATATAAATAAAATGCATTATTATTATTATTATTATTACTAGTGCATTATATAGTTTGAGCATAACATCTGTAAGAGACAATCTTAGAAAGCTAATGTTAATGTAATTCACTTAAGTGTTTGCTTAATTTCAACAGAATGCCATTTTCTTCTAGTTACTTAGATTATGGTATAGCCTTTTATGCCCTGTAAGTTAACACAAAATAGAACTTTCTTTGCTATATCTGTGAAACTGAGCGTTTATGTAATCAGTTAGGAAATAGTCTCACTGCTAGCATGGACTCTTAGACAAGTTTGCCAACAGGAGATTGGTATACAGTTTTGCTAAACGTGCTTAACATGCTTACCGTTTATGATATGAACATTTGAAAGTATGGCTGTATGACCAAACCTAGTGAGAGATGAAACAAGATAAATGAGCCTTAAACAGAACTTTCTTTAAACAAGAACTTTTCCATTCTTTCCTTCAGTTGTTCTCTTTTTTTATGTGAACTGTTTTGCTTTGAATTTTTACTAATACCTTTTAAACAAAGATATTTGGATTGTGGAATTATGTACACATACACCACACTATTGCCTGAACTATCCTATGAAGAAAACTAAAGGCTGCAGAGCTTTGTTAATTTGTGATAAAAGCAGCTGCAACATCCCTTGACTTATATTCAACAGTTTTTATGACATAACCTAACATTTTATTTGTCTTTTTAATCACTTCAGCACATTGCTTAGATGATGAAAACTTTGTGTCACCATAAACCCCTAATTCCTTTTCAGAGGTTGCTTCCTGTATGACAGTGTCTCCTTTCTTGTATCTATAGCTGATGCTCCTTTTGACCATGTGTAGCACTTTGCACTTTTCTACATTAAACTGCATTTTCCAAGTGTTTGCCCAGTTCTGAAGCTTGTGCAGGTCTTTTTGAATTCTTTTTGCTTCCTCTTCAGTGCCTGCCATCACTCTAATTTTGGTGTCATCTGTGAATTTCACAAGTTTACTAACTATGCCAGAATCAGTGTCATTAATATAAATCAGAAAAAGTAATTGTCCAAGGACAGACTCCTGCGGGACTCCACTGATGACCTCAGTCCATGGGGAGCATTCTCCTCTTATCTGTACTCTTTGTCTCCTGCCAGTTAACCAACTACAGATCCAGTTTTGTATGTTACCTCTGATGCCTACAGCTTCTAGTTTCAGAAGTAATCTTTGCTGTGGGACTGCATCAAAGGCTTTTTGAAAATTCTAAGTAAATTATCCTGTATGCTTTGTTTTTGCCAACTATTCCAGTTGTTTCGTCAAAAAAATCAAAAAATAGCATTGACAGGACTTTGCTCTCATAAACCCATGCTGTCTGTTATTTAGTATATTATTTTCATTTGGAAACATTAATAAGAAATAAATTATAAACTGCTCTTGTAAATATTGTAACTGTTGTAAATGACTATTGTAAATGCATGTAAATGTGCTAGCCTATCCTTTGTGAAGAGTAGCATATCAGGATAGACAGTGTGAACCATCCAAACCGGGATACAACAGACACAGAGCCCAGTCTTGCCACACAGCACACATTTATTTTAAGTGGGGAAGTGCTTTTCCTTTGCTTCCCACTACACAGCACAGTACAAGCACCAAATAGCACCAATACACTGTCCCTTTCTTCTTTCTCTCTCTTTCTCTCTGTCTCCACTCCTCCTCCAGCAAGCTTCCTCTTCTCCCACCCAACTTTGGCTTCTCGAGTTGTGGCAGCTGGTCCCTTTTATAGAGCACCTGAAAATGATCCAGGTGTCTCCTTCTGGCTGCACTTCCAGGTGTAGTGGCAGCCCTGCAGATGTTCTCCATGTGCCCCGTGGCGGTGGCCATCGGCTTCAGCAGGGTAGAGCTTCAATGCTTCAAACCCGTGGCCCTGTAGCACACCAGGGGGGCTGCCCTCTGTCATCCCAGGGGAGGTATCCTTCCCCCAGTCTTTCCATTATGGTAAGAATCCCGGCTGTCCGTTACAACAGACACTTTATTGGTCCCAGTAGTCAATACACAAAGCAACACAGAATACACTCAAGATGAGAAGGTAAGAAAAAGAAAGACACATAAATGAAGCAAATACAATTTGACCGTAATCTATTTATTATTAACATATAAAATGAAATAAAAGCATAGTTGAACCTAATTCGTTAAATCCTGTAATTGGTGCCTAATTTGTAATTTTGGCAAGTAGATCATTCCAGAGTTTGACAAGTGTAAATAAAGCCTCTGCTTCCTAGAATGAACATTAGAACATTAGAACACTCTAGACGAGAACAGGCCATTCAGCCCAACAAAGCTTGCCAGTCCTATCCACTTATTTCTTCCAAAAAAACATCAAGTCGAGTTTTGAAAGTCCCTAAGGTCTTACTGTCTACCACACTACTTGGTAGCTTATTCCAAGTGTCTATCGTTCTTTGTGTAAAGTAAAACTTCCTAATGTTTGTACGAAGTTTACCCTTAACAAGTTTCCAACTGTGTCCCCGTGTTCTTGATGAACTCATTTTAAAATAACAGTCTCAATCCACTGTACTAATTCCCTTTATAATTTTAAACACTTCAGTCATGTCACCTCGTAATCTTCTTTTGCTTAAACTGTAAAGGCTCAGCTCTTTTCATCTTTCCTCATAATTCAACCCCTGTAGCCCTGGAATCAGCCAAGTTGCTCTTCTCTGGACATTTTCTAGCTCTGCTATGTCCTTTTTGTAGCCTGGAGACCAAAACTACACACAGTACTCAAGATGAGGCCTCACCAGTGCATTATAAAGGTTGAGCATAACCTCCTTGGACTTGTACTCCACACATCGTGCTATATAACCTAACATTCTGTTAGCCTTCTTAATGGCTTCAGAACACTGTCAGGAAGTCGATAGCTTAGAGTCCACTATGACTCCTAAATCCTTCTCATAAGGAATGGATTTTTTTTAAACTTCCGATACAGAACTTCTTAAAATTCTGCTTTTAAACTGAGCACATTCATAGAGACATTAAAAAGACTTGTAGAAAAGAGAGGAGAGGAGTGAGTTAAGCTATTTTTGACTTTATGTTGCAAAAAATAATGTTAAAATTGGCTCTAGACTTAACTGGACCTATGTATCCCATACATGCCCAGCAGAGTTGAAGATGAACTCTATTACATGCTTGAATTGAGTGTCCATATGGCATTTATGTCTTTGAGGGCTTCCAAGCAGATGTGGTCTAACAGAGACACCAAACATGTTCAAGTCCACTGAGGCTATGTTAATTTCTTCATTAAACAATCTATGGTCTGCTCGGTTTTTCCTTACTAATCACCTGCATAAGTGAAAAAATAATTAAAATAATATAACTGTTATTTTTGAATATGTGAATTCTTAAATTGTGAGTGAATATAAAGTACTATGTCCAAATTTTTAAATAAAATATTTATATTTTGTCTTGTATATGTTTAATGGTGGTTCAAATAGCAATTCTGCACCATTCTAAAACTAACTAGTTCAAAAACTATAGAAGTTATCTTGCACAGAAGCAACATTTATTTATATTGCACATTTTCTTACATTGAAGTAGCTCAAAGGGCTTTACAATAATAATGGTCAACAGAGTTACAAAGGAAGTAAAAACTAAAGAAAAATTATTTGCAGTATATATAAAATAGTAGGGAATCTAAATACCAAGGTTGATACCAAAAATCATTTTAACATGGCCAAGATGGGGAGGAAAATTAAAACTCCAGTCATCAGGATGCAGGAGAAAACAAAACTCCAGGGGTTCCAAGGCCAAAAGAGCACCAATCCCCCTTTGGGCAGTATACAGTACATGACTGTGTCACCACTAGTCTTGTGGAGCTTTCTTCATCTTCCTAACATTGCAATATGGCTGCAGGATACTTAGACCAAGTTATTGTTATTTGTTCATGGATAGTTCTACTGTTATTAAAGCAAAAATCCTCTTCTTGGCTCCCAGTATGGTACTGATTTTCTTATTTGAGTCATATGAGTAAAAATTTTAGGATCCCTCAACTTAGACAGCAAAAGGGAAAATAATGTACAGGTATTAATTTCTCAGCATCTTACAGTGATACGAGAGATCTAAGTTGTGCAATGTTTATAAGTGAAAGAACGCAATCTTAGTAACATTTTTAATGTGTGATTTGAAGTTTAGCACTGAACCTAAAATGATTACTACATTCTATACCTATAGCCTGATTTGTAAAGCTAGATGGTCTTGTTTATTTCTAAGGTACACTCTTTTTTGTTTGCCAACAGTAGTTACTATTTCAATTATTTAAATGCCAAATTAAAAGAAACATATTACTCATTCATCTGGCAATGTTTGTAAGACATTGGATCAAGGGATTTAGAGCCTCAGGGTCATCTGGTGCTGATAAATAAATGGGTGTAGCAAAGGAAGTATAGCAGTTCAATCTGCACCTTTTGAGAGGAACTCATATCTAGCTATAGCTCACCTATAAAAGTAGGGTTAGGGTTAGATGGGGTGCTCTAAGGTGGGGGAGTAGTGAGCAACCCATTTGGCTACACTGAAGGATACTGACAATTAGCAAAGAAAATATATTTTTGTGAAAGAACCCATGTGGCATAAGGATCCAACAGGCCAAAATTAATTTTGCACAGAATTTGTAAATATCACAAGATGAGCAAGGCCCAGAGTCACCTCCAAGTGCCCAGAACCTCCAAGTGACACAAGCTTCAAGCCCACACATAAAGTCAGAACATCAGTAGGTGAAGTTTGCAAAGGAAAGCAATGGCTCCAATATGATTCATGTATGAAGGTATGTAGGAGGCATGTGGATCCTGAAGAAGGAGTCTAAGTACATCGATCAGTTTAGGACCAACTCATTGACAAGTATTGAAGGAAAGATATTCTTCAGCATCTTTACCAAGGGACATATTTCCTCCTAAAGAACTCTTACATTTTCACCTTATTCCAGAAAGTAGGGCCCCAAAGGTACTCGTGTATTTGAAGCACACTGGTGCAATTACTCATCTGATCACGGAAACCCATGAGAACAGCATATTCTGGCTTTTACTCTCACTCACCACTCCATCTTCACTCTGCATATTGTTGTAAAAGTTAGTCAGACACCCAACATGGTCAAAAGATGACCTCTAGTGTCTAGTACATACTTCTGTTTTATACATAGAAGGGGGATTATGTGCCAAATACCTGCTGAAGCATTGTCGTTCCTCAATCAGTGAGCATGTAGCAATGTCACATGTCATTGCACTCCCTCCAGTAAGTACTACTAGCTATTTTAAACTTTTGCCCGGGACTTCACTCAGCTTGGATGGCTTCTTTTGAACAAGGCAATGCACCGCTCGCATTGCCTCTTTCCCATTCCCCAACAGTGGCAGAGGGTGACAGACAGGCAGACCTCACCCAATCAGACGTTGTCCGATTCCTGCTATACTACATGAATCAGGCATGTGTGCCATGGACCTGAACCACTGAGAAGCCATATGTTCTCCAGAGATATGACATACCGCCTCCTCTCTCAAGGTAAGTGTGTCCATTTTCTCAATAGATATTTAAAAAAATAGGTAAGGATATAATAGCTAAACTGTTATAATGTGACAAGTGTTTTCTCACTTTCAGTGGTGTGCTGCACCACACCCAAAGTCTGAGCAACATTGCCCTGTCCAGCAGAAACAAATTGAAGCTGCCCTTCAGCAACTTGTACAAAGAGTTCAAGTGGCCCTTGCAAGGGAAGTGCTGCAATACCTGGAGTTTAGAGACCCAAAAGTCTCCTAGGCTGGCATTGACATAAAAACAGGAAGAAAATGGAGAGTGGAAGACATAGTACAGGGTGCAGAGTCTCAGCTGACTACTGACTACATCAACTTCTGTATGGACATTGTAGTTCCAGTAAGAACAGTGTGCTGCTATGCTAACAACAAGCCATGGATTACAAGTGACATCAAGGGCCTTTTGAACCAGAAGAAAAGGGCTTTTAAAGGCGGTGATCAGCATGAGCTCAAGCGCATGCAGAAGGAACTCAGAGTCCAGCTCAGGGCGGCGAACGAGCAGTACATTGATTAACATCATCCATGTGTGTCCTTGATCTATCCACTACAGGTTTTTATAAAGAGGTCTATGACTAACCAACAGTGTATTTGATATATTTAATTGTTCATTGTGCTCTGACATTTTTCTTGGTTCTGTAAAAACTGCTGTAAGTTAAGGTACTGCTTAAGAAAAATAATATTGACATGTATGTCATGGATAATTTTAAACTTCTTTCTAAAACTTTTTAAGGATAATTCTAAAACCAAGAGTTTTCTGCTTAAATGGTTACTTTAAAAAATTGTATTCTGGAAAAATATTAGTCAGGTTTAGACCACTTTCAATGGACCCACAACTTGCTCATCACCTTTTACTATTACAGTGCTCCTCCAGTTTAGAATACTTGGCTCTTTCTCTCATTGGCCTCCTCAAGTAAATCTTCCTAGGGGATGGGGACTTTCAGAAGATTAGCCTGTTTGGTGCTTGTGGACAGCAGTAGCAGATCTAGCCTTTGTATTGCTATTACAACAGACTGTGGGAACTTAAATTGTCTTCCCAAGTCACCCTTTATCTCCCTTCAACTACTTATGCAGTTTGGAACATGCCAGTGTGTGACCTGACAGCTTTAATGAAAGAAATAACTTTTTTTACTGTGCAAAGGCACTTGCAGTTGATCTTCCCTCAGCAGAATAGATTGAACGGGGTAGGTAGAACATCATAGACTGCTTGTATCAAAAACTGGCTAAGGTATGACTCTGTGTTCCTTGGTTCTGTCCAAGACACCTGACATTTCATTGCTTGCTCCCATTTTTTCCAAGCTCCTAGCAACTAGAACATTGTGCCTCAGCTGAGACTCAACAACCTCCTCAATGTTCTCACTATGTGATCCCTGCAGGATATTCCAGTCTGTAGTTCCAAAGCAGTCTCTCAGAGCCTGCTCTGCCTCAGGGGACAACTTCCTGAATGAGCATGTGGTTATAGGTAGCTCCCTCACTCTTGGTTTGTAGTGAGGCTGAAGCAGAACCAGGTTATGATCTGCTTTCCCAAGCGCAGGCAGCGGGGTGGTGCTGTATGCGTCTTTAATGTTTGCACACAGTAGGTCAATAGTCTTATTTCCCTGGGTGTTACAGTCCACATACTGGGAGAAGGCAGGTAATGTTTTGTCCAGGTTAAAGTCTCCAGCGATTAACACAAGCACCTCAGGATGCTGCGTTTGTAACTTAGCAACAGCAGAATGGATGATGTCACTCACTACCTCCACGTCCGCCCGAGGAGGGATGTAAACAATAACAACAATGACGTGTCCAAACTCTCTGGGCAAGTAATAGGGATGCAAACTTACGGCTAACAGTTCGATGTCCCTGCAGCAAGAGGAGACTTTGACGTTTACATGTCCAGAGTTACACCACCTTATATTGATATAGAGAACTAGATCTCCTCCTTTGTGCTTTCCTCAGGTACTTGCGTCTCTGTTTGGTCAAACTGTGCTAAACCCAGGTAGCTCCGCGTTAGCATCTGGGATGGTGGTAGTTAGCCACGTTTCGCAAAAGCACAACAAACTGCATTCTCTGTAGGTTCTGACATTTTTCACCAGTGCAGCCAGTTCGTCGATCTTATTTGAGATTGAGTTCACATTTCCCAGGATCACAGAAGGTACCGAAGGCTTAAAACGCCACTTTCTCGCAAGCCGCTTCATTTTTAGCTTAGTGCCAGCTCTGCTGCCAAGATACCGCCTTTTTACCTCGTCGGGTAAATAGGGAACCACACCGACACTGGCATTTGTTCTCAGCGTTTGAAGTTGACTACTTGAATAGACGAGTCTCAGCGTGTAAAAATCCATGTCCACGTTGTAAAAGTAAAAGTAAAAGTGTCCAGGGAACGAATCCACATAAAAGAAAGTGATAGGAGTGATCAATAAAAATAATAAAAAAAGAGAGAAATAAAAGGTAGAAAAAAAAGTCGTACACGGAGCTGCTGAAAAGGCTGCCACTCTCGGCGGCGCCTGAGTCATTCATAAATAAATAAAACCCGTTCAACCCTTACACTAATCATAGCCTCTTCACAGCCAAAGCACTCTTACTTCTTGGCATACTCCTGTGTTGTGTTTCAAATTGAAGACCACTTGTGAACAGTTAGAAAAATAAATATGATGTCACGTGCTTGTTGTATTTATATAATGCAAAGCTCACTCACTCACTCACTCACTCACTCACTCACTCACTCACTCACTCACTCACTCACTCACTCACTTAAGTACTCATCAAGAAACACACTATTTCTTCTTTAGTTTAAAGACAAAATTTGTGCCAGATGGTACATCTAAGGCAGTAGGAATTCACTAAGAACATTTCAATATATTAGTATTAATGAGTAAAGCCCCCCAAAAAAGAAAATCTCACAAATGCATTGACTGATTGCATTGAAATTTGTCTATATTTGTCAATAATAATGTTGACCGTATAATAGGTATAATAATATCTCTCTGCTGACAAGTAATAACATGCAGAAATGGGGCTTGCAGTTCATGTAACTGAATGTCACAAGTAGAAGCATGCCAGTGGCCAAACTGAGGCTGTAGGAAATGGGGCTGGCTCCAAGTGATGATGGGCAGCTGCTTTGCACAGGAAAAAGAGATGAGGTGGCATACAGTGAGGAAAAAGTAATGTGAATATATATATATATATATTGTGAGAAGAAGAGACAAGATATAATTCAGTAAACTGGCTGCAAAAGTAAATGATTCGTAATTGAGTCAAGTTTACAAGACAGAGTCCAAAACAGAACTGACTTCCAGGGAAAAGGTGTGAGATTTTATAGGAAGTTTGGGGGAAGTGATGTCGTCCTCGGGACCGGAAGTGATGTCGTCCCCGGGACCGGAAGTGATGTGTCCTGAGTCGAGGCGGTGGCTCCTGGTGGGATTTCCCGGGAAAGGCCTGCAGGGAACTTAGAAAGAGCATTAGTGCACCCCGCCCCCCCCGGGCAGACATATTATCATCAATCTCTAAGCCCTTCAGCTGCCTCCTATGCACACATGTGTGACAAGAGTCCCCCGTTAGCCCAGACCCATCGGGTCGGGCGTCCTGCACCGAGAGGTCGTGAGCCCGGGAGAGGGCATCAGCATTGGCATGAAGAGACCCCTGGTGATGAACAAGCAAAAACTTGTATTGCTGCAGGTCAAGAAACCACCTGGTGACTCGCCGATTCGATTTTCTGTGAAGGGCCATGACCCGTCACCAGAGTGAACACCCGACCCAAGAGGTAGTACCACAGCCGTGTAACTGCCCATTTAATCGTCAAAGCTTCCTTCTCTACCGCTGCATACCTGGTCTCCCGGTCCAACAGTTTCCGGCTTAGGTACATTACGGGGTGTACAATACCGTCAACGCTTTGGCTCAACGCGGCTCCCAAGCCTGTGTCCGAAGCATCCGTCTGGAGGACAAATGGAAGAGAAAAATTAGGGGCGATTAATATAGGTGCTGAAGTCAGAGCCTTTTTTAAGTCACTGAATGCAGTCCCTGCTTTGTCAGACCATACCACTAGGTTGGGAGCTCTTTTCTTCGTCAAGTCGGTCAAGGGCGCCGCTCTCTCGGAGAAGTGAGGCACAAACTGGCGGTAATACCCGGCCAAACCGAGAAAGGATTGGACTTGCCGCTTGGTTTGCGGACGGGGCCATGTCAGTATGGCATTTAATTTGGAACACTGTGGCCTCACAGTACCCTAGCCCAACAGGTAGCCCAAATACTTGGCTTCCCTCAACCCGAAGAAACAGTTCTTGGGATTGACTCGAAGCCCGGCCTCTCCTAGTGCCCGCAATAACGCTGTGACCTGCTGTATGTTCGTCTTCAATGTGCTGGAATAGATGACGACGTCATCCAGGTAGGTAGCACAATACGAGTTATGGGGTCGGAGCACTTTGTCCACCACACGATGGAAAGTTGCAGGCACCCCATGTAACGTGAATGGAAGGACACAATACTGCCAATGTCCGCTAGGAGTGCTAAACACGTTTTTTTCCTTCGCGGACTCCGTTAAAGGAATCTGCCAGTACCCCTTCGTCATGTCACGTGTGGTCAGGAATTTAGCTGGTCCCAGCCTCTCAAGGAGGTCGTCCATGCGAGGCATGGGATAAGCATCAAATCGGGAAACCTGATTAAGCCGACGGAAGTCATTGCAAAACCTTGCCATCGGGCTTAGCAATCAAGACAATGGGACTGGACCAGGGACTAAAACTCTCCTCAATCACTCCTAGTTCCAGCATTCGCTTGATTTCCAGTTCCACCTCAGCTTTCTTTGCCTCCTGGAGTCTATAGGGCCGCTTTAGGATGATCACCCCTGGGTCAGTCAATATGTCATGTGCAACCAGAGAGGTCCGGCCGTGTTGTTCACTGACCACCTCTGGGATGGAGCAGATAGCTGCTTCCAGCTCCTGCCTCTGCCTGGGAGATAACTGCTTGCCGAAATTAAGGGAACTTGTTTGAGCAAAGAGTGAGCGGGGCTGACCGGAGGAAGGATCGGGGTCCCTCTCCTTCCACGGTTTCAGCAGGTTCACATGATACACCCGCTCACTTGGTCGATGATTGGGTTGTTTCACCAAATAGTCCACCAAACCCTTCCTCTCCTTAATTTCATAATTAAGGAGGGCCTCTCCTTCCCAGCCCTCATTTAAGATATCTAATATACCCCGGGGCTGTTGTCCGTATAACAGCTCAAATGGTGAGAAGCCTGTAGAGGCTTGGGGGACTTCCCAGCAGGCAAAGAGGACGAGGGGGAGGAGTTGATCCCAATTCCTCCCATCCTCGCTGACCACCTTACGAAGCATCTGCTTGAGAGTCTGATTGAATCTCTCCACTAATCCATCGGTTTGAGGACGATACACCGCAGTTTTTAAATGCTTTATCTTCAGTAACTTGGCAGTCTCCTTGAACGTTTCTGTAGTAAAAGGTGTCCCTTGATCCGTTAAGACTTCTCTAGGGACACCAACACACGCAAAGACTCCTACTAGTTCCCGTGCAATTGTTTTGGAAGTAGCCATGCGCAAGGGAACGGCCTCAGGGTATCGGGTCGCATAATCCACGAGGACGAGTATATATTTATGTCCTCGGGCTGAGGGTTCCAAGGGTCCTACTATGTCGACCCCAATCCGGTCAAAAGGGACATCAATCAGGGGAAGGGAGACAAGAGGAGCGGGGTCCCTCCTGGAAATTTGCCGCAGTTGACACTCCGGACAGGAAATGCAAAAATGGCGAACCTCCTCATTAATCTCCGGCCAAAAAAAACGGAGCTTGATTCGCTCTAGTGTTTTGTCGGAGCCGAGATGGCCCCCAAGAAGGTGGGAGTGTGCTAACTCACAGACCTGCAGCCAGTAGGTTCGTGGGACTAGCAACAACTTCTGCTCCTTCCCCTCATGGTCTGTGACCCAATATAACAAATCATTTTCAATGACGAAGCGAGGTCCCTGTGGCATGGGCTGATGCGTGTGTTGGCCGTTGACGAGGACCACTGCATTCTTTGGATGTTTCAGAGAGTCGTCATTCCATTGTTCTCTCTTGAAAGAAGCCGGCGTCGCTTTAAACTGAAAGTGCAACTCAGAGAGCGGGTCCGGTCTGACCTCAAGAGGCGGAAATTCCTCCCGACCTGCCGGGGCGCTGGTAGATGACGTAGCAGCCCTCGACGGTCCAGGAGTCTCTGCGTCACTCTCTTGGCCTTTCGCCCCACTCCCTGTTGGCTGATTACACGGCGTGGAGGCAGCTTGAAACGAGTCTTTCTCACCTATAACTAGGCCCAAAGTTTTTCTGGGAATACTCACTAGTCTACCGCTGTTACTTTCAGACCAGTCCCGCCCTAGGATTACTGGAAACGGAGGATCCGGAAGAACCGCCACAGTGAGTCTTTTAAGGGTTCCTTCCAGGCATATGTAACACCGGGCGGATTTATACACGCGGACATCTCTGTGTATACATTAAAGACTGGTCTTTCTTTTAATCCACTGTTGAGGTAAAACATAATGGCGAGCAACGACAGACACGTTACTGCTGGAGTCAAACAAGGCCGTCACTTTATATCCATTAATGAGTAGCTCCCCAGTATGGTTATCCACCAGAGGGTTGCTAAGGGCACACAAACAACACTGCCGCGTCCCCCTGCAGTCCACCTCGTTCCTCGACAGGTCACAGGCCAGGCAGTCCGGCGACTTCGGAACAGGTTCCGGAGTGAGCGGGAGGGACTTCCTAAGTGGGATGTAGTTCCCAGGGATTCTACTAAGGGGCCGTTCTGTCCCTCCAGGTTTCAAGGCCGGCCGTGGGGTCTTTCGGAGTTGTAACAGCTCCTGCATGGAATGGAAGTCATCCCAGGCCGGCTGGGCAAAGTAGATGCTGCAGCAGCAAAAAGCAGGCAACCTGCTGCACAATTTGTAGTGGGGTCCTTTCAAATGGCCGTAGCCACAGACCCACCTGCTGCCAGAGAGCCATAGCTTGTTCTGGGAGTGCTCTTTTGGGGTTAAACACCCAGGTCTGCAATTCCTTCACCTGCTGGCCTGGGGAAAGCCCATCTGTATCAGAGACCTTGGAGAGCATAATAAGCCCCTTTCGCGTCCTCCCCAGAAACCAGCCCACGCCTGTGGGTCCCTTCAACACTCTCCACCAGATAGGGCTTCAGCCCAGGGTTGCCGTTGTGGAACAGAGCCTGCACCGGGTCCTTCCTGACCCCCCCGACACACTCCCCGTCCAGAAACTCGGCCCCAGTACTTTCCTACCTAGTTTGTTTTAGGGTCCTGTCCTGGGTTTTTCAGGGACAGCATCCTGCCGACTACGCCACTGTGAGAAGAAGAGACAAGAGACATGGAAAGGTTTGGGGCAGCCTCCCGTATAATTCAGTATCCTGGCTGCAAAAGTAAATGATTCGTAACTGAGTCAAGTTTACAAGACAGAGCCCAAAACAGAACTCACTTCCAGGGAAAAGGTGTGAGGCTTTATAGGAAATTTGGGGGAAGTGATGTCATCCTCGGGGCCGGGACCGGAAGTGATGTTGTCCTCGGGGCCGGGGCCGGAAGTGATGTCGTCCTCGGGGCCGGGACAGGAAGTGATGTGTCTCCTGGTGGGATTTCCCGGGAAAGGCCTGCAGGGAACTTAGAAAGAGCATCAGTGCAACCCCCCGGGCAGACATATTATCATTCATACATATATATATATATATATATATAGTCACATACGTGTGCATGGGAGGTAGCTAAAGGGCTTGAGTAAGGGCAATTCCGAGTCAGACTGGGATGTGGCAGAGTGCACTGATTCGTTTTCTCTCTTTCCTGCAGACCATCCACAGGAGATTCCACCAGGCCCTGTTGACGTCACTTCCAGGTCCGAGCCTATGAAGGAAGACCTTGTCGGCTCCAGCCCCTTTGATGTCACTTACGGACTCGAGCCTAAGGCTGAAGACCCTTATGAGCCTGACCCATTTAACTTCACTTCCTGTCTTCCCCTTTAAAAGTCTCCACCTTTTCCTTATTCCCTCAGTTCTGTTTTGGACTCGGTTTTGTGCACATCAGTGCTGTATAATATATTCACGATTTTGCAGCCAGGATACCAATTATACGGATGGCTGCCCAAACCTTGCTATGGCTCTGTGTGAAGTTTCTGACAATATGTATACAGTATATATATATATATAGTATATATATATATATATATTGTCATGCATCCGCTAAGGAGAAGACAGCCTTCAGCACCCCTAGTGGGCATTGGCAGTATAAGGTTCTCCTATTTGGGCTGCACGGAGCGCCAGCGACCTTCCAACATCTGGTAGACAGAGTGCTAAAGGCCCACCAGTCCTACTGTGCCGCCTAATAAAGTATCTATCTATCTATCTATCTATCTATCTATCTATCTATCTATCTATCTATCTATCTATCTATCTATCTATCTATCTATCTATCTATCTATCTATCTATCTATCTATCTATCTACCTGGATGACGTAGTCATCTATTCCAGCACCTGGGAGGAACATATTCTGCAGATTTATGCTGTTCTCTTAACACTAGCGAAAGCCGGCCTCCTCATTAATCCACGCAAATGTTTCTTTGGATTAACCGAGGCCAAATATTTGGGCTACCTGGTGGGCGGAGGATTGGTAAAACCACAATGCTCTAAAATTAAGACCATCCTGGAATGGCCCCGTCCGATTATCAAGAAACAGGTGCAAGCTTTCTTGGGGTTAGCGAGCTACTACCGCCGGTTTGTACCTCGTTTCTCTGAGAGGGCCGTACCCTTGACAAATTTGACAAAGAAGAGGGCCCTTTTGTATGTGGTATGGGATCACCTAACGGAACAAGCATTTAGTGACCTAAAGTTGGCCCTGACCACGGCACCAATATTGAGAACCCCTGATTTTTCTCTCCCTTTTATCCTCCAGACTGATGCTTCGGACACAGGTCTTGGCGCCGTGCTGAGCCAAAGCATCGACAGTGTTGAGCACCCTGTAAGTTACCTGAGCTGGAAACTGCTGGACCGGGAGACCAGATATGCTGTGGTGGAGAGGGAAGCCTTGGCCATCAAGTGGGCCGTGACTCACCTGAGGTACTATCTGTTGGGTCAGGAGTTCAACCTAGTGACGGACCATGCTGCTCTCCAGTGGATGGCTGTCCACAGAGAAAAGAACTCCCGGGTCACCAGGTGGTTTTTGGACCTTCAGTCTTACAAGTTAACCGTCACTTATCGTCGGGGTAACCTGCAGGCCAATGCTGACGCTCTCTCTTGGGTTCACGACCTCTCAGTTCGGGCTGCCCGACCCGACGGGTCTGGGCTGAAGAGGGGGTCATGTCACACACGCGCGGTTAGGGGGCCGCGGAAAGACCCGATGAGCAGCGTACAACAGTCTGCCAGGGGATGGAGACAGGGCACTAACCTTTCTTTCTCTTGTTCCTGCAAAAAGCCAGACGCAACGCCGCCTTAAGTGTTCTCAGGACGCCCTTAATCCACCCGTAGCCACTTCCGCATTCCATCCCTTCCTCTGGCCTCACCCCGATGACATCATCAACCCATAAAACACCTTGGTTCCTCCCAGCATTCCAGTCACCAGTTTCCCGTCCCACCTTATTTATGTTCCCCTATGTGAAGGGATGAATGTCTTTTGTTGGACGAATGTCAGAGAAACTAACCACTTTTCTTTGCAGTTTGACAATATACGGGGGCGGAAACACCAAACCTTTATGATTGTTTTGTGTCTTTATTATAATATATATATTGTTAACAATATAAGTTAACACGTTATTATCATGTTAACACATTAATTAATTAACGCCAACAATTATTTTATCATGCTTTAACACAGTTTTTGTTATTATTATTATTATTTTGAATGCCTCAGTGTCGCTAATGATCGATAGAGATCAGTGATCTTCTTGTTACAGCGCTTTTCGATATGCTTTTGCTAGAAGGAGAGTTAGCTTTGTTGATTTGACTTTGGTTCCCTGTGCGTACTTGAGTAGCAAAGAGCAAACAGCTTCTAAAATGGCATGTGGAGAGATGCCAAAGTGAATGCTCAAAGCAAAATAATCCATGGATGACATTTTTCACATTATTACTGAATCAGGCTCTGATTTGTTGGACTCCAATTTTGAAGCAAATGATCTGGAGATGTAGATCAAAAACAAAAGTGCGGTACCGGCATCAGCTGATCGGTCCCCAGCTGATCGTGGTGCTGAACATGTTCATGTAGCTGATACACCTATGGTAACATTCACCTGAGAGGACAGACACTTACGATGATGCATCTCACTGCAATGGTCACCCCCATGCACCTGTCTCACAAAGACAGCCAGGCAGTCAGCCCACCGTGCATTCCTGCTGAACCGCCACAAACTGAAAACTGGCGCCAATAGCAAGCAAACAGGCAGCAACAGACATTTTTGTTGATTTATGTGTGAAACAATTGCTTTGTGCGCTTCTCAGAAAACTGATTTTTTTGCAAAAAATATTAGCCCTCAAAGAGTTCCTACTGAACATAAACTGTTTTTGCTGCTCCCTGATAATAGTAAATGTTTCTGCTGGGATCTGTTCAGATAAAAAAGAAAACAGATTTAGAAATGTTAACTTGCCGTTGCTTGGGAGGTGCCTGTTATAATGTTGTGATCGTGGCTGTGGACACTGAGGGTAACTTGTTTTTCTATAACAAACTAGATAAAACGTTAATGTCCTGGCAGTGGCAAATAGCTTTGGTTTTATATTTGATTTGATTACATTAATGTTTAAGTTGAGATTTACAAGAAATATTTTAACTACTACTACTGTGTAAAGGGAATACTGCCATTAAAAAGCACCTTATTTGTTTAAAGTGTTTGCAAACCAAATACACGCAATACAGTACTTTTGAGTTCATTATTGAATTTTGCACATAGCAATGTGATTGTTGTGATTGTATAATCATGCAATTAATTGCGATTAAAAATATTTGGAATTATTCATTTTATGACCCTAACTAACAGCATCAGCATAAATTCAGGAAAGCAAACTCAGTCACTATCAGGTGCCCCTTCAATGTAATGGGAACCACAGCATAGAGAATTGTGTACATTGCAACAGGTACACATGTTGTAAATGTAGGAAGGACGGTCCTTGGGTGTGTGGGAACTGTTTACATTTGAATTTGATGATTGCATATAGCACGGAACTGGCCTCTCTGTACCATTCGTTCCTCTGCATGTTCTGGAGTACAAAAGAAACAGCACCATGCACCAAAATGTGGAAACTGGGCAAGAACGGAACAAAAAAAAAAAACATGGTCACTGACTACAACTGCAATAAGGCATGCAAATGAATATGAATAATATGGATAATGTTGCATCAGTGCCACAATGTTTTCCGAAATGTACTATACAGGTCATAAAATTAATAATTCCAAATATCATATATACCTATGTCTCTGTTTTGTTGTCAGTGCGGCTTTAACATCATGGACCATAAGGTGCATATTAATTCAGTGTGAGCAGGAATACTCAATAAAACTGAATAAAAAAAATTCAAGTGACAATGAGATAGGAAGAAGGCAGATTCACCAGCGTTTGTGTGTCAGCTTTTATCCCTCCAGATCAGAGAATTTCCAGTTCCATTGTCTCAAAATACCACTCACATCTACAATTATTCCCAGTTTCAAATAAAAACTAACAGCGTCAGATCTGTGGTGGGGGGGATGTATCGTGATCGTGACTGAGAGAATAAAAGTGGAAAAAAAACCACTAACTTTTACAAGTACTATAAATTTACCCCGGCTGTTACAGACATAAATCAAATGTATGTTTTTATTATATAATATTAACAATAAGAGCAGCTCACTACTCAAAACAGTAAATTTGCGAGGCAGCCTCTTGATTATAAGTCAGCAGTTCTTATTGCTGCACCACGAAAGCTGTCATAGTTTACTTGTACCTTTTGTGAAAGTGTTTATTTGATCTTTGGACTTCAGGCTTCACACATTATACAGTTCATGTCTACATTTTGTCATTTATTACTAAAACATGCAAAACGTTTCTGTTTTAACTCTTTTAGGGCAAATTTTTTTTTTTGTTTCTTTTCTCCCAGGGCTGAATATTTTTCCAAAAACTAACATTTTTTAAAAAAGAACACAAAGCAATTGTTTAACATATCAAGTCAACAAAAAATATTTACTTTTGACAAATGTTACTGTCTTGCATGTTGTATGAGCCTGCATACTATATGATTTCACATACATATCACATACATTTTACACAGCAAAGTCCTGCAAAGTCTGATCTCGCTCAAAACAGCCAATTTCAGTCATTGCCACATTGCACTGCTTACAATATGTGTTGCTTTGGTGCCTACTTTTCAATTGTCTGTTGCTGCACTTTCTCACATATATTGTTAGTGTGTACTGTAGAGAGACAAGTCACCCATTTGCCATCGTGCCATGCCACTGCCACCATGTTTTCTGACTGCATGAAAACCGTATTGTCACCTCTTTTCATCTTCTGAAACTTTATGAACTTTATGTATGGCATTATAGCCTGGCTCACCCCATGGGATGTGCTTCTGTTTATTACAGAAGTGAATAAAACTTTGCAGCAGCACGTACCTATCACCACGCTGCATAACCTGTCCAAAGCCACCAGGGGACAAAACACATTTGGACCAATGCTCCCTGAAGTTATATCACCAGTTCTGTCCCATCTCTATTTGTAATGCCACAGCACGCTTCATCTCGTCTTTTGTTGTGGGTTTCCACTTTGAAAAACGAGAATGCGATGCAAACGCAGCCCGCGATTCAAAAAAATTCTCTGCCTACCTGTTGGTCTCATCTGACAGTAGCTGAAAAGCAGCATCAGGAGAGAGCAGCCTGAAGTACAGCAGCTGGTGATCTGTTGTGTCCAACAGCAAGCCATGCCATCTTGTAAACTCCGGTAGCCAGATCGGCTCTCAACGGATCAATGTCTGTGTATTTATCTCATGCAAACCTTGCCGTAGATGCATCGGCTGCGCGAAGGCACTCAACTGGCAGCAGATCCGCTGGCGCGGCATCAGCTGGTGTCTGATCAGCTGATGCCGGCTTCTCACTCTCTTGCTCGATCTCCTGATCACTGCCAATAAAATCAGATTCTGAAAAATCAAGAGTCCGACTCCGCAATAATGCGCAAAACATCGTCTGCCGAGTGTTTTCTTTTCTGCACTTCCTTCGCTCCCTTTTCACATGTCGATGCCATCTTGCCATTGTTTACATTTCGCAACTCATGCACACGCAAGGTTTAGTTGCCGAATCAACGAGTCTAGCATTCCTCTAAGCACAGAGGGAATGCCTGTGACGTGACAGTGAGATTTGTCGCCATTAACAGCTGATTGTCGCCCTCTATCCGTGGATGTCTACTTTTGTCGACATTCGTCTTCAACCCCTCCTGTCGACAAAAGTCGACATCCTCCCTAAAAGAGTTAATGATGTGTTTACATAGATTATTGTAGACACAGACCACACGTGAAATGCATGTGTTCCAAATAACGAAATATTATTTACCCCTATACAACTCTAGGTAGCTCACTCCCAGATAATCAAGGCTTGAGGTGGGAGAACGTTTTTCCCTTTCTGCGGCAGTGGTGGGGGGATGGGATAGTAGGCTGCTTTCTGCTTGTGTTGTTCAAGACATTAACAAGACAAAAGACACTGACGGAGAGGTGCGAAGGGATTTAAGGTGGGCCAGAATTACAAGTTTTTTCGTAAGCTTTGGTAATTCTAGTGTTAAATATAAATTGTAATTCAGAGTAATGAGGTACATTTCACATGTTTCACTTAAGAATATATCTTTCAGAGTTTAAGAGTGAGCCTTCATAGCACAGTTTGAGCTCTATTCCAACATGATTTGTAAAGACGGAATAAATATAAAATGGAACATGCATCTATGGAAGACAGATGAAGGCTTTATGCAGTGAGCAATATGTTTTTCACATACTAAATGAGGAGAGTTACACACTCTGCCCTTTATGTAATGTTCATGCTTTGAGGTGTGTTTTCTCACCATATTAAAACTCCCTGCTGTAACACTGGAGTCTATGTAAAATTATTAGTAATTTATTCAGTGAAACATAATTTTAATTTATGGTCATTCCACTCTTTACTGGTGAGGGTCATAGTAACAACATGCTAAACTAGGCTGACCAGGCCTACCTATCCCTAGACATTATTAATATAAAAAATAACTGCTCAGCAAAGGATTCTTCAAAGCAGTGCCATGGATTGCCAAGTCTAGAGGTTCTCTTTTCCTTTTAAGATTAATTTGTAAGTAAATCTTTGCTTTGTCATCATTGCAGTATGTTTTTTTTCATAAAAGAAAAGCAATAATCAGACACCTCCTCACTACCATCCACAAAATTATATACTGATGCTAACATTAACTTTTTATATAGCATTTTCTTATGGTTCACACCATCACAGGGTACTTTACAAAAATAAATTTAAAAGCTAATTTTACAATAGTGCCGAATCCAAAAGTCAAGTTATTACTGTGCAGGGTTGTGTAAGCCAAGGCCTATCCAGACTTCAAAGACCACATGAGTGGAAACAAGACTAAACAGGATGCCATTCCATTGCAGAACATGCTCATGGCACACTCCCATTTCAATGTAAGTTAAATATAATGGGAAACTAGAGCCCTGTTAAACACACCCACAAAGAAACCAGGAGTATGTACTAACAATACACAGCCATTGACTGAACTAGGATTTAAACCTAAATTTGGGAAGTAATGAATCTGTATTTTCAGCTGCAGCACTGACTAATAAATTCATTTGCTTAGAAAAACACAGTGAGACAGAGATGAGCAGTAAATGTACCAAGCCTTCGAAAAACATCACAAATTTTAAGTATAAACTGCTTCCACCTACCATTTTGAACATTGACATGACATGGGACTACTGTGTAAGTCAAGTGCATTAATCTGAGCGTGTGATTTTTGCACACAACACTCTCACTTTCTGATAATGTTTTGATTTAGAAACTGCAGTTAACATAACATGTAAATTTTCTAGTTGTAGAGGAGAATACTGTAAAATATACTGAAACTCAGACTAAAAGAAAATATGAAAACCTCTTGCCCCCTTTTCACAAACCTGAGCCCAGGTTTCTGGCAGCATTTTAAGTACTTTCTTATTCCTTGTGCTCATGCAGATTTCAAAACACCTCACCTCCCCAGCCACTGACCACTTAGTCCCGTTACTGTGAGGAAAACTGCATTATGTGTATTAAGTCAAGTGTGTCAAACTCAATTTCTGAACAGAGTTTGTGTCTGCTGATCCTTATTACAGAGGCTAATTCGTGCCTTTAGTTGATCTCCTTTCTTAATTATACTATTTTCTTGCTTATTTCTTTGTCTAGTTTATAAATTTAAAACTGGACACATTTTTAATATTTTATTATCCTCATTAAATTTAGTATAATGGAATAAGCTAACTTTTTGCATACTAAACTTTAGTGCTGCTGTGGATTCAAAACCAGTTCCTACACTGAGCAGTCTGGCTCCAGTATTTCTGCACTTTGAGTATCAAATACACTAAATTAAATGATTACTTCTTTTCCTTGGAAACAGCTGAACTTTAAGATATTTAAATGCATCACATTTACTCTACATTAAGCTCTTTTACTTTAAAAGCCTTTAACAGTGGCCTTAATATGAAAAGTGGAAATGGTAATTAAATACCAATATTAAGTTATTTGCTGCCAAGTTGTTGAAGCCATTACTGTATGCTAATATGCTTGAAGAATTCGAATGACTTTAATGTGAAAAACTCATATTTTCAATAGTCTTTTTTAACATATGCTTATAAGAATCAACATATTGTATTTTTTTCCTCTTTCCACTGTGAACCCTCTTATTCCAATCAGAATATTGCATTGGACCAATACCTATTCTGGCATAGTCACATACTCATTCACACTATGTTGAGCAATTAACTACATAGACGAAACGTTTATAGAAAAACCCCACATAAACACTAGGAAAATGTGAAAATGTCATACATACACTGAGATGATCAGCTTTCAAACGGAATCTTCTATAGCTGTGAGGTAGCAAGACAGTGCATGCCAGCTAAGACCATTTCATTGCTCTTTTAGGTAGTTCACTATCCTTGGAAAGGCCACTAACTTTAGCCACACTAGAATGGAGATCACATGAATGGTGAGAGGCTTGCCATTTCTACAGGACCCCCTATAGCTGGGGAAGAAACTGCTCATTTGAACAAGGAATGGCAGCTCATACTGCTGGTAACTTAGGTTGAAGCAAGATTCAGAGCTGTTACAGTACTGTATTGCTTGGGTGAACACTTACATTTTTAAGTGCTAGATACATTCAATATAATTCATATAATTTATTTAGTTTAGGTAGTTATTTAAATAATTAGTAAGATTAATGTAAGGCTGAATAGTTGGGGCAATGAAAAACTATACTTGAAAAAGTTATTAGCTCTGCTTAATTATGGAATTAAATTTGACAGAAAAATATTCTTTTTTAATAACTGCTGAAATGGATTCAGACAATATTTGGGATTCCATTTTTTGAAATATTTAGATGTTCACAAGGGTTAGTTAGAAACATCCATCAGCCGAATTGCCTGTTTATGGAAACTTCAAAGAATATCTGAAGAGTATTCTGTGCAGGTAGCATTGTTCCAAGGACTGAAATATTAAACTGGAGTTTACTGAAGTGAATTTCAAAAATTCATGTCATATTCTGTATGTATGGCCCACATGTCCCCCAGCTCTCCTGGTGTAATAGCCCATCTCCTGGTATCTCCTTCATGCTCTTGAGAGTGTGCTGGGAGATTCAGCAAACTTTCTTGTGATGTGCAATATGGATGTGCCATCATGGAGCAGTTAGACTATCTGAGCAAAATGAATCAGCGGAAGATACTGCCTTATGCTACCAGTAGTGACAGCAACACTACAAAACCACAAAACTAGTGAAGAATCAGTAAGGAAGAACATGGAGAGTGCCACCACCTACAAAACCATTCCCTTTTTGAGGATTGTTGTGCTGTTGCCTCTCCAGTGCACCCGTTGTCACTTTCATTTGCACCGAAGCAGGTGAAGTTGATTCAGAATCGTCTATGCTTCCCAACTGGATAGATTGATATCCCTGAAGTCTAACTGACTCAGTGTTAGACTATGATTATTAAGTGTTCCCTTAATATTTTGAGCAGTGTAACTTGTAATACATACTTCGTTATGGTGTCCATTTTAGGACATTCTCTTCCTCCTCTCTTCAACAATATCCTCTCTCTCTCCTGCCTCTGTAAAAATGGCACCAATCATGTGATAATGTCCTCCATCCACTTTACACCATTTGACAAAACTCCATCCTCCTTCCTCTAAATTGTCCCTAGTGTGTGTGGGTGTGTGTGTGTCCTGCGGTGGGTTGGTGCCCTGCCCGGGATTGGTTCCTGCCTTGTGCCCTGTGTTGCCTGGGATTGGCTCCAGCAGACCCCCGTTACCCTGTGTTTGGATTCAGCAGGTTGGAAAATGGATGGATGGATGGCATCCTCCTTCCTATCTCCAACCTCCATCAAAATCCTCCAAACTTCCTAAAGCCAATGTCACATCACAACCTTTAGTCGGAGGGGATGTCAAACTTGACAACTGTAGTTGCTGATCTGATCGTCTGAGCATGTCATATTAAACAACCATACATCACATGATATGTCAAATTACTGTAGATGACTGTTAAACAACTATCCAGGAGAGTTTCACATTTCCAAAGTATTATGAGCTGTCCCCTTTTTTCTTATAGTCAATAATGTGCTGCCTGACAAAACTGGTGTCTGTAAAAACAACTTGAAAGTTACAGTGAGTCTAGCTGCAATCTGTTCACTTTTTTTCACTTTTACCTTCTGTCATGGCACGTAAAACACAAAGCATCAAACAGACAAGCCTCTCTTCTGTTTGCAAGGTCTAAAACACCTGCATTCCTTACTCTGTGTAGTTGTATTACATGCATTGTATTTCTAGGTGAGCACACACTGGTGGTTAGTTCTCACATCCACATAAGTCGGCACGTAAGACTTAAGACAAAATAAAACTATATGATTTTGTCTGGATGAGTTGCTGTGTAGGCAACCATACATAACTCATAGTCAATGGAGTGTGCCATGACTGCCCTATGCTTGCTAAGATTATGTAAATACGTAAAGTCTACAACTGAAAATGTCTGTGTAACATGACATGAACTTTAAACACAAAACATGAAAAATATAAGCAAGAGGTTTTGGAAGGGGGCAAGACAATCATTAATCATGTTTACAATGAAGGCAGTTAACCTTCCCAGCCTTTCATTACCAGTCCATCATTAGAACAGAGCTACTCACTTGTCAGTCTTTATTTTTAGGTCGATGGTAATTTTTTTCATTTGCATTCATCTCCTGTATTCTTTTTTTTTGGAAAACCCACACATTTCAGAATCATTATAACCTTATTGCATTTTGCTTGCATAACTTTATTTATAACATGCTTTGAGTAAATAATACATGATTTAAAGTATTCATTGAAATGTTTACTTCCTTGAGGTTTAAAGTTATCATTCATTTCTTTTTTCTTTCATTTCAAGTCTAGTAATGCATTCTGCATTTTGCACTGATATATGTTTCTAACATTTTAATCATTTATAGAATATTTCAATTTTTCATGTACAAGTTTTAAAACACAGATAAGTAAATGCATGCAGTAAGCAACTTTCCATTCTAAAGCTTTGTTGAACAACAACTAAACTTCTTGACTATATCTGCATGATATAGGTTCTGATTTCAGGCACATGATTGGCTCCACTGTATGGAGAAGTCTCCAATCTGTTAGTAGCTATAAACATTCCCTGACCAGCCTAATAAGTTTTACTATAGATTTGAACAACAAGGTCCAAAGTATCAACAATCCCTTTGCTCCCTCCATCCTGAAATGGTTCTGAAACTAGTCACAATCTTCACAAGTGGGAGAAGGATCGGTGTAGCATATAGATGATGGCGTCCTCTGCTCCCACCTTCTCCTGGTATCCGAACTGCAGAGGGTCGAGGGCGTGGCAGATCTGTGGCCTCCGGTGGTGAAGCAGCAGCCTGTGTACTGTTTCAGACTGCTTTAAATCTGCTGTTGCTGTTCCAGTTCCTAAAAAATATAAAATAAGCTTCCTCAGTGATTATATGCCCATTACACTTATGTCAGTTCTAATGAAAATATTTGAAAAGCTTGTTCTAACCCATCATAAGTCTGTGTCTGCTACTCATTTTGACCCACCTCAGTTTGCATATGACAAATAGATCTGTGGATGACATCATAAACATGGGCCTGCACTTTGTACCAGAGCATCTGAACTGTAAAGGAACTTACTCCTAAATACTGCTCGTAGACTTCAGTTCAGCATTTAATACCAATGTCTCTGAGCTGTTGTTAACTAAACTTCTACAAACTGAACTGAATGCTTCCATCTGTAAATGGATTTACAGTTTTTTGACATACAAAAAAAAGAATGTTCAGATGAGCTCCCACCACGGATACAGTCTCAGCACATGTGTTTATCAAGACAGTGTGCTTTCTCCCATATTCTATTCCTTGGACACCAATAACTGTAGTTCCACTGAGAATAAAAATCATTAAGTTCGCCGATGACACCACCACCCGTGGACTCATTACTAATGGAAATTAAACAGCATATAGAATGGAGGTGACTTGTCTTTTGTCTTGGTGTGCTACAAATAACCTGATACTCAATACCATTAAAACAGTGCAAATGGTAATTGACTTTTGACTGCATTTACAAACTCTACCTCTAAAAATGAATGAGTCTAGTCAATTTGGCAGAATCCTTCAATTTTTTAGGCACAACTATCACAGCTAGCACACCACTTTCATCATTAAGAAGCCTCAACCTTACCTAACTGAATATTTGCCAGCCCATCCTAGTACAATTCTACAAAGCCATAATTGAAAGTGTGATCACATTCTCCATTATTGTCTGGTTTGATTCAACAACAGTCCACTTAAAAAATAAATTAGATTGTGTTGTGAGGTCTGCTGAGAAAATAATTGGCTGTGCTCTTCTCTTCCATGTGTTGCAGCCCTGTATGCGTCTAGTGTCTTGAACCATGTCAAAGGATCACCACAGACTCCCAGGTCATCACTTGTTCCAAAAACTCCCCTCTGGTAAATGCTTTAGGTCAATTAAAACCAAAACTAACAGAAACCTAACATAATTTCTTTCCCAGAGCAACAGCCCTTGCAAAACAGTAATTTAGCCTGTCCTACGTGCTTACTCATGTGTTCTTTCATATACTGTATGAAGGTGTGAGTGTGTATGTTTATGTATGCATGTGCGAAAGGAATGTGTCTGCATGTGCATACACATTATACACACATACATTTTGTTTTGCACATCTTTATAATTGTACAGGGTGAGCCAAAAAGAAGTACCACATTTCAAACATTTATTCCACAAAAACACTACAAAATAAAATTAAATTTCATATGACACAAGAAAGGATATAAAAAATAGATTTTTTTCGCTGTGTTTTAAAAAATTATGTCTTCAGGGTGGTGGCCATCATTAGCGATACACTCTTTGAGATGATTTCTGAATGTTTGCATGACTCGTTCAGCCATTTAAAGGGGAATAGCGGTGATTTAGTGACGAATAGTGTCTTTGAGGGCTTCAAGGTTTTGAGGTCAGTGTGTGTATACCTTCGAAGGCCATCTAACATCACTGCACAGGGAGATCAGCTTCCCCGGAAACATCTCCTGCAAACCTTGTATGGATCTCCGTGCTGTATGAGCTGTTGCTCCATCCTGTTGAAACCAGGCATCCAGCACATCCATTTCTTCCAGTTGGGGCCACAAACAGTTCTCTAGCATTTCAATATAATATTCTGAAGTGACGGTGACTGTTGCTTCCCCCTCCTCAAAAAGTAAGGGCCTACAATGCCAAATTATGCCACAGCACACAAAACTGTAACATGCTCACTGTGCAGGGGTCTCTGATGAAGTTCATGAGGGTTGGTTTCAGTCCAATAGCAAAAGTTTTGCTTATTTATGCAACAATTCAAATGGAAATGTGCCTCGTCGCTGCACATGACGATGGCATCTCGATGAATGGTTTGCAGAATGTTCGCGCACAACTCTCTACAGCTCTCCCAGTCTCTCTCAGTGAGTTCCTGTACTACTAATATTTTGTATGGATGGAAATTAAGGTCCTCATGCAAAATCCCAAAATCTTGGCTGCCTCTACCTCGCACAATGTCCTTGAGAAATCATTTTCGCTCACTCTGTATTATTCTACAACTGTTTATAATGTATGTTGTTTAATTTTTGTTATTTATGCTATTTGTATGTGATGTTGTATTCTGTATTTGTATTCTGATGTTGTATAGAAACTCCAAAGCTAAAGTTTGTCAAGCTAAATTCCTATACATTACTTACTATTGAAAAATAGTGATTCTGATTCTGTTTTGGAGAAGTAGTCTATTTACTTTAAGAAGCAAGTGTACCTAATAAAGTGGCTACTGAGTGTAAGTAAATGGCAATGTCAAATGCATTTATTATATTAATCACTGGTGGACTACAGTCCTTAAGAAAAATATCAAAATCTGACCTTCAGTAGATAATGCTGGCTACTGTTATATGATTCCTTATTTTGCATGTGTCCCTCTTGGGCCTCTCAGCTCCTGACTCAGTGGGTCACAGGCAAAGTGAAGCCTTTACACAAAATCAAGTGGTTATCAATGTACTTTTTCAGAATCACTACAGGGATTAGAAACCCTCTAAAAGGTCCAGTGACCATGGAAGTTCCTGCATCCTTCAATCCCCAACCATAATTATAGAGTCAAGCATCTTTGGTACCACCTAGGTAGCCTGCCCTGTGTAATATACATCAGAGTCCCATATGCCAATAACCCATTTGCAACCACTTTTTTGTTGTGTTGTCTGAGTGGTGACACCACAATAATGCAACCAGATGAAGTATAAGTCAAATGCAAGCCTAAGTCTGTAGTATCTTTCTTCAATGGCAAAATGTCAGAACCAAAATCACAGTTCAAGAATTAGAGCCAGGGATCTAGTAACCAGAGAATCTAACTGTAACACAAACCACCATGAAAGGCTATATCTGTAAATCAAGGATTATATGCCCTAATTCCTATCATCCCATGCTGTGTGTTGCATGTTGTTAACCATAAAACCTCATTAACATAATGCAGTGACCATACAACACATCAGACTAGTGTCAAACATGCTAAAATAATATGCATTTCAAAGATGAACTGCAACTAACAACGAAGCATATCATAATACTATTATGCTGGTAGGATTCTCAAGGCATCTCACCTATCCCCATTTCTTATTTTGGTGCACATAGAGTTATTGCTTCTTGGGCATTCTTTAAATTAATATATCTCATGCCATCACCTTTCAGTTCCTCTCCATGGTGTGTGTTGCCAGCTCATGTTCCATTCCTCCTCTTCACATGCTGTTTTTTCTGGCCTGTCAACCTCTCCTATACCAAATAACCCACAATAATTAAAGAATTTATTGGAAAATCAAAGTGTTATAATGGCAGAAACAATTCTTTGATGATGAGGTAGTTGCATGTTATTAAAGCACAAGTAAAGAAAATAAAGCAAAGTGGTTTGTGCTTCAATTACTGCGCATGAGCCACTTTTAAGCCACTCTGTATTATATACATATTTACATAGTTAGTTTAGGAGTTATTTTATATAATTTTTCTGTTACCTAGAAGAAGATAAATGCCTGGACATATTTGCAGAAGATATAGTAAATGTTACATATTTCTACATTGATCTAATTTTTCATTTATCGATACAGCCTGCTTTACTACACTAATTTTAAAACCTTGTTCTGTTTCTGGAGCTCCAAAAAGTGAAAATTCATAAAAAGAACATTAAATTTTTTTTCATATCATTGGAGAGCACACAGCCCATTTTCTAATGGCTACGTTTTTCCAATTTTTCATTCCCACAATTTTGTAGAAGTAATCAGGAAACTTGTTTTAGCTAAATGGTCCATAAAGCATGAACATCCCTGGTCAAATTGTATGTTTCGTGAAAATATTTTTTTAACCTTCACAATCCATAGATAAAGCTTGTTACCTCTTTATCTCTTATCTTTGCTGCAATTTGGGGTCTTTGGCACACTTTCACACCTTCTTATACCACATCAAGAGAGTCACTCTCATCTTCTTTCTGACTCTCTCTCAAAATGTCTGACCCCTTTTGATCTCATCAGCATTCTCATCAGCTCAATTTCCAGTTCAAGACTAACAGCTTCACTGGCCAAAAAAAAGGCAGACAGTCCAAAAATTTAAGGTGAGGATCAGGAGAAAGAGTCAGGAGCAAAGCAAAAGGCAAGACCAGAAAATAAAATGAGATGTACATCAGAGCCAAATAACAAACCAGAATCAAAAGTAGCTAAGTATTGTATGGTCTAGGGTACAAAATGGCACTCAAGACGACCTTTTAACCCTTCACGAACTGACCCAGATATTATGACCTTAGACGCCATGCCCCAGGCAACCAGGATGCACATCATGATGACTGAATCCACAAAATGGCAGCGCTCATCATCAAAACAAAATGACATTTGAAAAAACATTAAGTTAAAGTCAACCTCTAAACAAAAGAAAGAAACGTACCACAGAATTCAATTCATTGAGTCTAAAAATGCCAAAATTGACTCCAATATGATTTTTATAGCCCAAGAAAAGCCGAACTGCATCCAGGATTAAGGGTAGATTTCAAAGGATACAGGACCACCAAACAAGTGTTTCCTATAGTGGCTCCTGGTGTACATACTCCCTTGACGGTTGGATTAGCAACCAAAGGGCCAAAATTATAAGACAACTTCTGGCATGCCTTCTGTATCACTGAAACAGCAGAGTCCAAACTGTGCCAGTTGTTAGCCTTTTTCTCTCAACTGCTAGCATGGAGATGTTTCACTAATCTTCTGCTAATTCTGAAGGACCTTATTCACTTCATATGACCAGGTAATGATTGGTACATGCTTCAAGTGTGGTTAATTTGCTGCCCCTAGTGTTCAGGAGAGAACTATTTCTGCTTCCTTCCAGGGCATGAAGACTTTTTTTTTTACTCTAGTACCCTTGAAGTTTTGACTTTCGTGGAACTATTAAAATTACAAGCTATAATGCCGCTTGAGGTTCCTGGTTTCTTACATATTATTACTATGTAGAAGAACTAAATCTGGACTTTACTCATTCTTTAATCATGTCCTTTGTCAGCCCATGAAGGTATCTTTGCAAGTAGGCCACCCCTCCTACTATAGTTGTGGTCATAACTTCTGGAGATTCATTTTGCACTGACACTTCTCCATTCTGACAGACCTCACAGGATTATTCATGCCTAGAACAGTCAGTACTGATAATGCTTGTGCATACCAGCGTTGTGTTCTTATTTATTTATTTACTGTATATGATGATGTATTTAATGTATTGTGTTGTATTCCCTGTATGTTGTTGGTATTGTACTACTTTTGATAGTCTGTGTGAAACATGAAAGAAAAAATTCTATTTTAGACATTATGTACTTCTTTTTGTAATATATATTTTGTCCTTGTCATGTATTTTATCAGATATACACAGTATATATTCACTCAAAGGATGAATCACATTCAATAAATCAGTCTTGGGTAACTGTGACACAGATGTATAATTACTTCAGCCTCTTGTTTTTCTGTAATTTAGAATCCTCTGTTAAGTGCAGGAAGTTGCTACCAGAAGGATTAGGAAACATGCAGAGTGGCTATACTATCGGTAACTTTGAGAACCACCACAACATGTCCTGAATATCAGAATTTATGATCAGTCTGATGACTTCACCCACAACTAATTAATGTGCTTCACTGTTTAGGTAGTTTTTTAATAGTGTTTCAGTAAGCTGAGTCTTTTTCTCCTCTGTAGAGTAGCTTGTAATGTGAGTATGTGCATGCTTAACAAAAAAGCATGTCTTCACCTCTTCTTCTTTTAGACATTGTGGCAAACCGCCCGGCCGGGATGCCCCCTTCAATGTGTATTCAGGGGGTGCAGCCCTGGATGATGCAGTATCTCCCCCTGGACACTGGATGGCCGGCCCCCTGGGTTGGAGTGGTGCCTCAGTCTCTCACAGGGCTTCATGGTAGATGGAGTTCTCCAAAGCCCTGTTGGGGTCTGGGGTGGCTGCCAGGGGGCATGGCATGGGTCCCTGAGCCCAGCTGGTCTAATCTTCAGCCCTACCTGGGAGTGCAACCGGAAACAGGTGATCAAGCACCTGGAGCACTTCCGGGTGGGCCATAAAATGAGCCAGCAACCACCACTCAACGGCTAGAGTCGGGTGGAAGGAGGACAAAGCTTGTGAAGGAATGGTGGTGGAAGAGAGGAAGAGAAAAAGAGTGTAGTAGTGTGGGTTTTGTACTTGGGACTGTGTTGTGGCTGGGGGGTTCACGGGGAAGATGTATCCTCCAGCTGAAGAAAATAAATGTCTTTTGTACATTTATACGTGCCTCCCGTGTTCAATCTGTGTCGGGTCGGGCGCTATATAGCATCTTTCTTACAACATCTTTGGTCTAATCTCACACTGAATGAACATAACAGCTCTACAAGTACATTCATTCAGAAACAGTTCATAAAATGTTTACTTTAAAGAGCTATCAAACATGGAAAGGAGGTGTAATGAGACACTCTGGGACAAAGCTTTTGGTGCTTTGTTAAATTATATTATATACCTTGTAGTGAGAAATCAAGCAAAATGACACCTTTTATTGGTTAACTAAAAATATTACAATATGCAAGCTTTCGAGGCAACTCAGGCCCCTTCTTCAGGTAAGATGTAATGCCTGAAGAAGGAGCCTGAACTGCCTCGAAAGCTTGCATGTTGTAATCGTTTTAGTTAGCCAATAAAAGGCGTCATTTTGCTTGACTTCTCACTACATCCATAATGGCTAACATGGTACAACACCCTAGTACTATAATCAAATAACTTATGAGACTTTTTTTGGGAATCGAAGGATTAGCCCACAATTGATGTCACTATGAGAACTCCATCCAAAGTTCTGTCCTGTCCAAATGTGTCCTTTTGCAATATATGTAATTATCTGCACATTTGTTCTGTGTCTTTTTTTAATTTGTTTTATAGATGGAAGGTTATATTTTTTAGTTTGGTGAATAGACTGAAAGCTGTAAAACTACTAAACAAAACTTGTTTCACTTAAAAACACTTGCTTTCAGAAAATCTAAGTTTTCTTTAAAGCAACATCATACTTGATTGATTTTACACACTTAATTTTGTATGTGAGCCACTTTAGTAATTCTAGGGTATAAATAACACCTTACACCACAGTTCATTTACCATTTCTATTTCCATAATTCTGTACAGTTTTAATTAGACACATTTAAGCAGCCAAATTAAGACACAGTAGACTGACTACACATTTGTAATCTTCAATGACTGATGAAATCTACTACATTTATACCACTTTCCAACAATACCAAACATAATCTTACAACAATCACAAATGTTCTGCAATTCAATGTAAAAAATGTTTGCACGGCTTAGTGCCTACTAATTTAAAGGAACCAATATTGTAATTATTGTTAACAAGAAATGTCACAAACATTTGCCTCTTGACTTTATTTTTAATATTTTAATAAAGTGAAATTCTCCATGAAAAATACCATACACACAGTTTCCTGAATTGTGACACTTCATTCCATCTTGAAATGTCACCAAAGATGAGCAGTAGTCATGGAAAAAAAAGTCACAAATAGATGTAAGCTTGTAATAGCAGAGAATGTCTACCTTAAGTAGACATTTTGTCACAAATGTTAATAGAAGCTCAGTTTGTATTCAGTTACTAAAGTCTCAAGTTGGGAAAAACCCTGCCAGCTGCACTGGTAGTCAGAAAGCTAGGATACGAAGCTAGGAACTGTTGTGGACAGAGAACAGGTAGAGGTTGCTCTTGAAGTAAACGGGTAGAAGAAGAGTGCGGTCTCTGATACTCTCTTACCTATATCATGGAGTCAGAATAGAGTCAAGAGCTTTGAAGGAGAGGAAATCTGCCTTTCCAATTAATACATGATTGGCTAATAAATTGACTTAGAAATCCTGACCTTTAAGGGCAACAGAATAATACCAGTAAATGCCAATGGTAGTTCTAGTATTGTGTTCCAGGAGCAAGTGTAGGATGAAAGTAACTGCAGCATAGTGTTTACCGCTTCTGTGACGATGCCGGTCCCCTACAGACTCCCTCTTCCCACATGGGAGTCTGCTGAACCAACACCGTCGATAGGTATGACCGAGATGAGCCGACAAATGAGGACAATTCTCTGATGATGCCAGAGGATGGTGGAAAAAGTGCTCAAGTGCTTTTATTAAAAAATAACAGTCAACACAAAAGTAAAACCAATAAGTGTCAATTGTGCAGTGTTCTAAAAAACAGTACATATACAGTATAAATCCATCAAAATCCAATGAAAAGTGGGAATAAAAATCAATAAATAAATCCATTAAAAATCCAAGGTTAAAATGCAGACTAACTCCTCCTGATCTCAGTCCACCTCCTTCTCATTCTCCCCGGCTCACCCGTTAGTTGCATAGCCAGCGGAGACTCAGCAGCCACAAGCTGCTTTCTTCCGACCCCCATCTTGGCTGCCTCCAGACACCGCAGCCAGACCGTCCAAGGTCGGCTCTCCTCCCTTCTTCCTTCGCGCTCACTTGGTCACACCTGGGAAGCCTATGGAGGGCACCTGCCTTGCTCGCCACACTCCACCCGAATATTCAGTGGGGCGAACTAGCCCCTAGAGCTCCACAGCTAACGCTTCTTCGCGGGGCCCCAGCTCATACTACTTCCTCCTTCCAGGTGGCCAGATCAATTGCCAAGACTGCCTTTAATGTCTTGTAACCTCTTTCTATCTTTTTCCTTTTCTCTTATTCAAGCAACTCCCCCCCCCCCCCATTTTGTGACACTCATACTTGTCTCCGTGGGTGCAGCGCCTTAATCACACGCTGCAGGAAGCCAATGAAGCAATTGAGAATGATCGAACCCGCATGTGCAGGTGCGACTCGCCCCAACTACCTCATTAACTCCCCGCAGTTGTGCAATATCGCCCACGGAGAGTGACACGACTTTATGGATTTAAATCACGGCCCTTTTTTTTTTTGAAGCTGCGGACCCGCCATACCACAGCTTCCTCATGAAGAAAAGCAGATTGAGTCTGGAGGACAATTCTGGGTAAAGCAAGAACAAGTCTCAGACAAAGAGGGGATTGTTTTTGTACTTGAGGAGTTGGTATGGTGGGCATGTCACCCCAATTAACTTACCAAAGACAACACCCTATTAGGTAGGGTCAGATAAGTAGAATGTCTGTTGTTTTACATTGTTTAGTTGTATATTAGTTATGACTTCCTTTGTGTTAACAATCTTAACAGGTTTCTAAAATGTATTTTACATCCAAGTGAATAGCCATGATTCCAGAGTCATTTGTTCCTGAAACAGAAAATGATGTCTGTTACTTCTGAATCTGGAAGCTGATGTCAGTTATGATTACATTTGTTGGGCTAGTGCCCTGTCTTGTGCTTGAACAAGCACAATAACTGAACAAACCTATCAGAAAAGCCTGTTCCATCACAGGGCCAACCATGGACACGCTGGAAGCTTTTATGGAAAACAGGATGATGACAAAATTGGATGAGATCATAAAAAATCACCTCCATCCTATCCAGAAGGCGCTGTCTTAGAGCACATTTAGCCACAGGCTCATTCTACTATAATGTGGTAAGAAGCACCTCTGAGGGTCTTTTCTGCCCTCTGCTATCAGGCAATTCAGTGCTTCTACCTGATGTACTTGTTAAGTTTATTTTTATTTATATTTACCTTTACTGATTGATTGTTTTATTGATTGACTGTATTATCTGTCCTGTGAGTTAATATTCTTGTTTTTTATGTTTCTGCTGCTGTATGTATTTGAATATCCACAATGGATTGATAAAGTTTTATCTAATCTAATCTACTTACTTTTTCAATCTTTTGTCTAGATGGCACTTTACATAGATTGGGTGGGAGTTTCATTACTTTGGTGGTACGTTACTTATTTATTGAATGTAAAATGAATTGTAATTGTTCACATCTTACATGTATTTTCCTTCAATAAAGAAAATGTTATAAAACTATCTATATACTTTAAAATAAAAAGTGTTCTTAAACTATGGTAGTGATTGTGCAACAGGTTCCTGTTAATATAGTGTAGCACTACCAAGTGTAAGAATGGATCCTTTTGTTCTTTATGGCTCTTTTAGGTGGTTTGCTATCCTTAAAGGGGCTACTCACTGTTGCTGTACATACTAGATGGAATTCTGTTAGTGAGATTGCAGGCTTGCCATTTTAATAGGGTCCTGTAGCTGGCTGTGAAGCTGCTCATTTGAATGATAGAATGCCATATCACACTATGAGTGACTCATCCCTGACTGGTAAAACTTATCAGTGCCATTAGATAGCACCCCCTCTCCAAATTGCTGTCTACAAGAAACCACTTCTAACTTCTTGAAACAGTGCACTACTCTTCAAAAGAAGCATGGTCTTCATTTTTGGCATAGAACAGGGGAGAGTCCTGAGGCTTTGGAAAACATCTTGCTTTACCTCAGTCCCAAAGGTATCACGTCCTAGTGAGCTGAATGACTTCCGGCCTGTTGCTCTGACGTCACATGTGACGAAGACGATGGAGTGGCTGCTGCTTCACCACCTGAGGCCACAGGTTCTCCACGCCCTCGACCCTCTGCAGTTTGCATACCATGAGAAGGTGGGAGCGGAGGATGCCATCATCTACATGCTACACCGATCCCTCTCCCACTTGGACAGAGGCAGTGGTGCTGTAAGAATTATGTTTCTGGACTTCTCTAGCTCCTTCAACACCATCCAACCTCTGCTCCTTAGGGACAAGCTGACAGAGATAGGAGTAGATTCATACCTGGTGGCATGGATCGTGGACTATCTTACAGACAGACCTCAGTATGTGCATCTCAGGAAATGCAGGTCTGACATTGTGGTCAGCAACACAGGAGTGCCGCAGGGGACTGTACTTCCTCCGGTCCTGTTCAGCCTATATACATCGGACTTCCAATACAACTCGGAGTCCTGCCACATGCAAAAGTTTGCTGATGACACTGCTATCATGGGCTGCATCAGCAGTGGGCAGGAGGAGGAGTATAGGAACCTAATCGAGGACTTTGTTAAAAGGTGCGACTCAAACCACCTACAACTGAACACCAGCAAAACCAAGGAGCTGGTGGTGTATTTTAGGAGGACCAGGACCCTCATGGACCCCGTGATCATCAGAGGTGACTGTGTGCAGAGGGTGCAGACCTATAAATACCTGGGAGTGCAGCTGGATGATAAATTGGACTGGACTGCCAATACTGATGCTCTGTGCAAGAGAGGACAGAGCCGACTATACTTCTTTAGAAGGCTGGCGTCCTTCAACATCTGCAATAAGATGCTGCAGATGTTCTATCAGATGGTTGTGGCGAGCGCCCTCTTCTATGCGGTGGTGTGCTGGGGAGGCAGCATAAAGAAGAGGGACGCCTGGATAAACTGGTGAGGAAGGCAGGCTGTATTGTAGGCACGGAGCTGGACAGTTTGACATCCGTGGCTGAGCGACGGGTGCTGAGCAGTCTCCTGTCAATCATGGAGAATCCACTACATCCACTGAACAGTATCATCTCCAGACAGAGGAGCAGCTTCAGTGACAGACTGCTGTCAGTGTCCTGCTCCACTGACAGACTGAGGAGATCATTCCTCTCCCACACTATGCGACTCTTCAATTCCACTCGGAGGGTTAAAGCTTGAGAGACATTTAATAGACATTGTACCTGTGACCAGGTACAATTCCAGAAATTAAAAAATGTTTTACAAAATGACACAATCAGCACATACACAATATGATATGTGAAAATAAGAGAAATTAATGTCAGAACCATGTACAGATAGCATATTGATTCTCTGAAGGTCATGATGTACGTTGCATTCTGCAAAATGTGAACCTTTTAAAATAAATATCCATCCATCCATTTTCCAACCCGCTGAATCCGAACACAGGGTCATGGGGGTCTGCTGGAGCCAATCCCAGCCAACACAGGGCACAAGGCAGGAACCAATCCCAGGCAGGGTGCCAACACACCGCAGGACACACACAAACACATCCACACACCAAGCACACACTAGGGCCAATTTAGAATTGCCAATCCACCTAACCTGCATGTCTTTGGACTGTAGGAGGAAACCCACGCAGATACGGGGAGAACATGCAAACTCCATGCAGGGAGGACCCGGGAAGCGAACCCGGTCTCCTAACTGCGAGACAGCAGCGCTACCACTGCACCACCGTGCCACCCTAAAATAAATATATTTCTTGCAATTTTTTAAGGCAGTGTATGTGTATGCAGTTCCTACAGTTAAATGTGTTTAACTCTCATTTTTTGTAATACAGTTGTATTAACTTTCATTTTTTAGTAACGTTATGCTTTTTCACATGGCATTGGTATAAACTGGTCCACAACAAAAATATCCATCAGGAATCTTTTAACAAATGACTGTACCAGATCTAGAAGCACTTAGCAACAGAAAAACATTATAGCTGGTCATATGATGCTTTATAGCCCACTGTTGTAGCTCAGAGTATAGAGCATTTTTAATGTGTGTCCACACACCAAGTTTGTTGCCAATCTACAGTCCTGGGGCCTCATGTATAAACGGTGCGTACGCACAATAATGTTGAGTACTCCCACTTCCACGCTCAAATCGCGATGTATAAAATCTAAACTTGGCGTAAAGCCACACACATTTTTACGCTAGTTAAAATCCTGGCGTACGCAAGTTCTCCGCTTGGTTTTGCAAACTGGCGGCAACCAGAGTCAAAGCGGTGCTTTTGTTCAAGTGTGGTTTCCCTTTCATTTTTAGATCCACATCCCTGACACGGCTTTATCATATACACTGAAATTAACCGCATATTGTTTATTAGTTTAAGGTATCTGATTGTAATTAACCTGTAACAATATAATAGTCCACGGAATAGCCAAAGTATTCCAAATACCATAGCTGCTTTAGCGTTGCTACTCTCACTGCACCTTTTTCTTCTTTCAGCTGCTCCTGTTAGGGGTTGCCACAGTAGATCATCTTTTTCCATATTACTCTCACTGAACCACTCAGAGTATTTATATCACTGTATCTGAGTGTGGAATCACAGATCTACAGCAGCTGATTGGAAAGAGAATTATCGGTATACAGCATCTAGCACATGCTGTCTTAGCCAAGCTGCCTATTTGAACTGCTCTCATGCGGCAAATTGTTCACAGCCTTTCCTGTACAGCCCTCGTGGTTCAGAAACAGTTTCATCCCAAGAACTATAAACGCAATCAATCAGTCCATCAAGTGCTCCTTGTAGAACTGTTTGTACTTATAAGTACAATTACCTCACTGTAAACTTGTGATACAGTTATAATATTGCACAACCTGAGCCACTTTATAAACGATATCATTTTTAAGATGAAATGCAGCAAAATATGTTTATTACATTATACAGATAAAACTTTAACTTCATTTAAATAATCTATATTGTTAATAATTAAACATGTGAGGACACGGAGTCGCAGTGCTAGCAAGGAGCTGGCGCTCCGTTCATGGATTGTTCCTGCCTCGCGCTCTATTCATGCTGGGGCTGATGCAAAACTAGAAGGATAGATGGATAGAATAATTAAACATGTACTACGAAGATATTTCCATGTTCCTTAAAAGTTTTGAAGAATCTGCGTTCTCAGCTTACAGATGGCTTTACATCTAACACAGCGCTGACTGTGTGGTGATTGGGTATTTGGAGAAAAAAAAGGAAGGACAGGAATATGCGGGTTAGTACGTTTGAAAGAGACAGTACTGCTGCAATAAATTATTTCTTCAAAGGTCACGCACGACGCAGCAAGCATCTTGCGTGAGGCATGAACAATCACTGCGCCACCGTGTTCCCATGTTTAATGATATCAAGTATACATCTCAGTATTTTAATTATTCAGAGAGCTGTAATATCACGAATGTAATGGATTCTGTGTCCTGCCGGAGGTAGAGAAAGCCCGTTTAAGAAGCATGTAGTGATTCACACACATAGAGCACATAGAAAAACATATACAAAACAAAGCATTTAACATGCTACTTTAGTCACGATGGGATTTGAGAAACTAGTAAATTAAATGATTTTAAGATGAAGTTTATGATGTTCTACTTTAATGACAAAAGTGATTAAAGTTGAAATTTCGAGCTTTTTTCCCAATGTGTCCCTATTTTTTTTCTTTTCTCTGTACCATAATAAGCTTTCATATGACACTCAGACGGTGGGCTACAACTCGCCTTTTCATGGCAACTTTGATATCTGACACCTTCTTTTTTATTTTGGGCACTGTGTGACTTTGTGAACTTGAGCTTTCTAGTTTCTCCAACACTCTGTGTCACTCGATCAACTTCCTTTTGTTGTTTACTGTTTAAACCAATAAATAGTACGTTTTTCCTTGCCTCCACTTGGAAAAGTTGGCAAACGCAAACGCAAAGATTTATGCATCCGGATTTTTTTGTGCGTACACACATTTCCGCTTTTGTCCTTATGCCATGTTTTAGTGTGAATTTTACGCACACGTTATGCATGAGGCCCCTGCTCTCCTGCAACTAGGATAATTGAGCTATAGGTAAAAGTTACCTTTCAAAGTGGAAGTAGCTGAATAAGGATGTCAAATGTTCCTGGCCACTACTACAGAATTATTACTGGATAAATAAAAAAATAAATACTGTTGCATTAAAATGTTGCACAAGTGTCGTATCAGGCTATCACCTCATCGCTTCACTCCACACATTGGCCCTGATAGGGAGCCTAAAGCAGTTAAGAATTGGTTAAAATCATTTTTGTTCAGTTTTGTTTCCATTTTTAACAATATTATTTTTGTTATTCTTTCTGTTAAATTATCATTGCACCATTATATAGGTTTGTGTTTTCATAGGTTCTGCCATTTTTTGTTTCTGAATATTTCAAAAGCACCACGATTTTGTGTGTCTGGTCATTATGATAACACTTAGTTGCTAGGTGTGTGATGCATCTGTAATTTGACCTGTAACATTTTTAGGGGTCATGACATATAAGATGGATGCTTGCAATGAGCAAGCATATGAGCTTTGTGAAAAAACAGGTAAGATTCACAAGAGATTAGCACTAAAAAAATAAGAAAAGTCTATTTAGGAAGATCTTTTCTTGTTTAGAATTCTTGTTTGGTTTTAAGTGTTTTGGTCTTAGTAAAAATATCAAAATTAACCTGTGCATGACAAATAGAAAATACTGACCTGACTTTCTCGCTCTCTCCCCTCTCCCCTCTTCCTCTCCCTCCCACCTCATCAGGCTGTTATTCCCTTCTCAGGATCAGCCACATGGATCCTCCAATTCCAAATATTTTTATCTTCTGCAGTCTCTGGTCATAGTCTGTAGTCCTAATCCAAAAGTCTATCTGGTTCTGCCATGTCTTCCTATGCCATGCTCATGGTCTTCTTACATCTAATTCCAATACTTTCAGCATTTCATATCCACGTTGGCATACCTTTTTTATCTGTTCTCCATGAATGTGTGAGTTACCTCAGTCTATTCCCTCTGACGTTATCTATTATGCCTGCTACACTTACTTTCTTTCTAGTATCTTAATTTCTCTTTCTTTCTCTCACACTTACATTACATGTCCACTTCAGCATTGTCATCTCTTCTTTTTCTGGCAGCCATTCTTCACATCTCCCCATTGTTAATGCTTCAGATCCATACAGCATCATGACTTTATATACCTTAACTTGTCAAGTTCATGTCACATGTCACTGGTAAATTTACCTCCATTTATTCCAACTAGCTTAGACTCTTGATTTTATATCTTTGTCACATTCTCCACTTGCTGTTTTAATGGATCCTAGGTATTTAACAGCGTCTACTTGTTTCAGTATAATGCCAGATTTCTCCATAATGCTAACCTGCCAGTTTGTTTTATTGCAAACTACCATTTTGCCTTCCATGTGTCTATTCTTATTCTTTTTGCCTCAAGCTCCTTAATGCCATCTGATGAAGGCTTCTTACAATTTCTTCAAAGTTTCTTCTCTGAATATTCAAAGATGCACCTTTCCTAAAATCTTCAGTGGTTACATCCATTGCTATTATAAATATCATTGGACTTAAAAATAAGCCAATATTATTTTGAATTGCTTACTATGATCTCAGCATGTCCTAACAATGGTTTCTGAGCCATTACACATAGATTTTATCATGCAAACATTTTTTTTTCTTAAACTCCAGTACATCAGTTTTTAGTATTTTATCAAATGCCTCCTCTAAATCAACAAACAACCAGTATCTTGTTCTGTTCCCCTTAAATATAGTTTCTTGTATATGTCTAATGATGAAAATGCTATCTCTTTTGCTCTTTCCTGGCATAAAGCCAAACTGATCTGCACATTCTGTCTCATTCTTCTTTCAATTACTTGTTCATTGATCTTTAGCACTACTTCCAAGAGCTTTATTCATCTATAATTACTGCAGTTTAAGATATCTCCCTTGCACTTAAATATTATCTCTATCTCACTTTCTTTTGATACTTTTCAATACTTGAATTAATATGTTAATTAAAAAGGCAGCCTCAGCTATGGCACACACTCTCGACCCACAGGAGGTAGTACCAAAGGAAATAATGAAAACAAAATTGAGTCACAATATGAACAATGCTGCACATCTTTTTTCTGAAACACTAACACTGAATACTGTAGTTTTTGCCAAGGAATGAATGGTACTGGGGCTGCTTTATCCCAAACGTAATATGCTTTTGTAATGCCCCATTGTGACTATGACTGCTTTCTTTACCTTTAGACAAGTTAGAAGTTTTCCTTTCTTTTTTAATTATTCTCATTTGAGGTGGGGTTCTTGATTGGTTTTTGATGTTGTTTGTCATAACATTATTTATTTATTACGTAGTAGGGGGTGTTAGCTTTGCTCGCCAACCCCCCGGCCTGTGCTATGTGCCAGCCACTTCGTGTCTCTGCACCTCACGTATGTGGATTTCACTTTCACCAATCAACAAAGCAGTTAACCAATCAACATCTTTTCATTCTTGTGGATACGCTTCTTCATTGGGAAGAAACACTACTTTTCCCTGATGGCAACACAAATTAGACGATCTACAAGTCTCCAACTTAAAGTTTAAATCCGAACAATATATTCGATCTCTTTTCGCTGTTCCATTATTTCACCAAGTAATAATTTCCATCTGTTTGTGTTAATGCGATCTTTACTATAATTTTTTTGAGACTTTCGAATTTTAGTACTTTCATTATCTCTAACCTGTTCTACATGTGTATCACTCCAACATTTTTGAATTCTTTACGGCGTTCTATTTTGTCATCTGTTCTTTGTATTTTATTTCCAGCCCCAGGCGTGGTTAAATCTCTTGGCACAAAGTATCTCTCTGAAAAAGTCACATCTCGTCCCATGCTAAAAAGTCTCGTCTCATCAAAGGATTTTTTTATTATAATAGAGAGACCTATTCATTGAGCATCAGTAGAAAGGGTAAATATCTCCTCGGAGACAAAGTGCTATCTATCTATCTATCTATCTATCTATCTATCTATCTATCTATCTATCTATCTATCTATCTATCTATCTATCTATCTATCTATCTATCTATCTATCTATCTATCTTCAGAAATCATTAATTATTTTATGCAATCATCTCATTCCGTCTTCCCCATTTTACCACCATGACATTAATGCCTCACTGTCATCTCTGTTGTCATTTCTGATGATCCTAGAGCTTTTGTTTGTTTTTCTACTTAATTGAATTTCAGTTTTAGAGCCTTTGTACAGTTGTACCTTTTCTGGTATCTCCATTCTATTCTCCTTTCAATATTTCATCAAAATGTCCTTTCTGTCTTTTCCTGGTTTCCTTATCTTTAATCGGTATATTGCTATCTCCATTTGACATGATGACAGAACTGCTTCATTACTAGCTGAATTGGTTAATTATTTATTTGTCCATGTCAAATACAAGCAAATAACTCTCTCCTAACAGGCAATCATTTCATTACTTATTGTATATTCTCATAAAGTCCTAAAGTCAGGGTTGTAGTACTCTGTAGCCACCCTTAGCTGTCCTTCTGCACCCCTGCTCAATAGATTTCATTTAAAGGGTCTCCCACATGTTTAAGAAGTCTGAATATGTTCTTATTATATGCTTCTACAGGAATCTAGGGATTAATTCAAATACAATTGATAGTGTGTCATTTCACACATGACAATTCCCCTATTCTGCTTCTTCTACAAAATTTTCTGATTAAATAGTGTCTGTATACCCCATCATTTTGTAACACCCCCAGAACCCCCCTACTGAAGAGCCTCTTCTCCATTAATTTCTCTGGCAGGTCTTTGCCCTATGTTCTCATCATTTTTGCAGTGACTCTACCACTGAAAAGACTTTGATAATTAGTCTACTTATGGTTATTTATAAACCACAATGGTCTGCCTTTTGAGGGTTGAGTCACATAGTATCCAGTGGGCCATGTTATGGGACAGAAAATTCACTATAAACCTATAAAGAATATTAAGGGCCAAAGACCCAAAAGTGTACTTGTTTAGTCTACCTGCCTGCTACAGTGGATAGACAATGAGGCTGGTGTCATGCTAGTTTCATCTTAAAGGGCATACCCTATTTACCCTCTTATTCCAGATGGCTACCTTCTCTAATAAGGTCTCTATTTCTTTTCTCCTGCACTTCTGGGCCCACTTAACCTCTGAGAAGCATTTCCCATCTGGTCTACTTCTAACTGTTAGCCTATTCATGTTCACACAAATTTTATGGTTTCTCAGATCCCAAAAATCCATAAATCCAAGATCCCACTCCTACTTAAATCCATCTGGGCATTACATAGCCATTAGTATTTTCTGGGCTGACTAGCTACCATAAAGTAGAAAAAATAGCCACACATGGGATTCTAGAAGAGGAGATAATTATGTGCAATTGTCAGGATGTTCTCTTGCAAGTCTGTGTGCATGTAAGAGATGGATAAAAGACTTGCTGTCACTGTACAGATAATTTGCCTCTGTACAGTGAGTGCTTAATTACAATTCAAAAATCTTTACATACCTCTCTTGTCTTTTATTGTATAATTTCACAGGGGGCAAAACAGGGTACTGTTTGACAGCTCTCTGTTCTAATTACAGGAATTGAGCACTTCTAGAAGGCCATCTTTGCTGCTCAAAAGCTGCCTTGGCAAACACAATTAATTGGGGCCAATGCAGAGCTCACTTGATCTTGCTGTCCTTTAAAAGGAGCACTGGGGTAAGTGCACAGGAGCTACAACAAGGGAGAGAGAGACAGTGGTGATTATTATAATCATAATTATGATACATTATTTTCTATTGATTCATTTTCACACCTGATTATCTTAGTCATGCCTGCCAGGAGTCCTATTTAAATACAGTAGCAGATTTTATTTATAAAGCATCTACTTCACTCTGAAAGACTTTATTAAAAAAAATAATTAACATAATAAAATTAAATCAATAATAAAATGTATAAAAAAGTGATGCTATCAGAAAAAGACAAGATCCAAGCCTTTCATGAGTTCTAGGGCACAGCCATCGGCAGTGTGTTTGTCTGCGGAAAGAATGTTGAGAGGTTTACTTATCTTGGCAGTGACATTCATGTCTCTGGTGACTCTTCCTATGAAGTCAGTAGACGGACTCAGACAACATTGGGGGGTTATGAGATCGATGGAAAGTGGTGTGTGATGCTCCCAATATCTCTGCAAAAGGACAAAGGTCCAAGTCTTTAGCTGCTACGTTTTCTCTGTCTCTCTTTCTTTCCTAGGGCACAAAGCAGAATCGGAAGCAAACAATGGCCAACGGTGAAATGGAGCATGTTGTAGAACTCCAGGCCCCCGATAACCAGATCCAGAAACTCCTGTCTCGACGGTGGCACCTGAGGGATCTGAAGGCTTGTCTACTGAAATAATCCTCCCCAACATCTAAAAATGTCACAGCAAATCGCGTTTCAGTAAGCTCGACTCCACACCATGCCGCTCACTTTCAAGGTCAAGTGAGTTTTACCCCCATGCCTCATTGGAGCAATGATGAACTTGGCCTGTTTCAGCTATGCAGGTGGGGGGTTAAGACTAGATGACCTCCGTCGGCCCAAGCAAGCATCTCTACCCGGAACCAGTTCGACCCTCTCCGCTCCCCCACTTTGCCTTCAACCCTGGGTGATGTATTTGTGATTGGAGATTCAATCGTACGACACCTAAACATTTCTTGCCCTAAACAGAAATCTTTTGTTTCTTGTTTTCTCAGTGCTCATGTTCAAGATATTATGAGAAGAGTCTTTGAGAGGCACAAGAACAGGGCAGTGGAATCCACTGTAATACATGCCAGGGTAAACGATGTGAGATACCGACAGTCGGAGATTCTCAAGCCAGACTTCACAGCACTTATTAAAGCCATGAAGGAGAGGACCCCGGCTGCAACAATCTTCATCTCGGGTCCCTTACCTTTGGTTAGAAGATCGAATGAGTACTACAGTCGTCTGCTGGCATTAAACATCTGGTTAAAAGGCTTCTGCAAGGAACAAAACATCAGGTTCGTGGACAACTGGGACCTCTTATTGTAGCGCCCGAATTTCTTCAAGCGGGATGGTCTGCATCCTAATAGATTTGGCGCCCGGGTCCTCTCTGAAAACATCTCTAAGGTAAACTGTCTCTCTTGACTCTGTATTTTTACTCTCAACTTTTCCATAATGCCTTGCTAGGACCTGATTCTGTAGCGATTCTTCCTTAACAGTGCACTGTATCAATACTCTAATAACTAACCTCAATTCATGTAAAAAATCTACACAGTATGGCATAAATGGGAATAATTTAATCACCTCTAGATGAGCAATTTATTAAAACTATAAAAACAGACTATAGATTAAATAAAAAATACGCACAAAGTGGCGCTAATACAAATAACTTAATATCCCCTTGAATACCCATAACGCTCCTACAATTTAGTTCTGCTCTTCCAGAGACCTTAAATATGGCCTTATTAAATGTTAGAGCATGAACCAACAAGACTTTTTCATCAACGATCTTATTAGTGATAGGAAAATCGATTTATTATTAAATGCAGACAGAGGCCATTTATCTGTTCTCATCCTCTTAGATCAGAGTGATGCTTTTGATACCGTTGATCACAATATTCTTAGAAATTGCCTTAGTCAATGGGTAGGCCTCTCTGGCAGTGTCTTAAATTGGTTTCAGTCTTTCTTGGCAGGTAGAAAATTCTTTGTTAGTTGTGGTAATTATACTTCAAAGACAAATGATATTCTATATGGCGTTCCACAAGGATCTATCCTGGGTCCACTGCTCTTTTCGATCTACATGCTTCCATTAGGTCAGATTATCTCAAGGTATAACATTAGCTACCACAGCTATGCTGATGACACACAACTGTATTTATCAATAGTGCCTGATGACCTCTCTTAGTTCACTAACACAATGTCTTACCTGTGTTTCTGAATGGATGAGTAGCAATTTTCTCAAACTAAATAAGAAGAAAATTTATGCAATTAGGGTATTAGAAACAAACTTGATCCATTAGGCTTAAAAGTCAAGACAGAGGTAAGGAATTTAGGGGTAATTATTGAATCTGACCTAAATGTTAAATCACATATTAATCAGATTATTAGGACAGCATTTTTTCACTTAAGAAATATAGCAAAAGTTAGATCTCTTATAACTTTGCAAGATGCTGATAAATTAGTTTTTGTTTTCAGTTGGCTAGATTACTGTACTGCAGTGGGCTGGCGCCTTGCCCGGGGTTTGTTTCCTGCCTTGCGCCCTGTGTTGGCTGGGATTGGCTCCAGCAGACCCCCATGACCCTGTAGTTGGGATATAGCGGGTTGGATAATGGATGGATGGATGGATAGATTACTGTAACACACTCCTCTCAGGACTACCCAAAAAAGACATCAATCAATTGCAACTAGTGCAGAATGCACTAGAAAAGAAAATCCGAGCACATCTTTCCAGTTTTGATGTCACTAAGTTGGTTACCCGTGCCATTTAGAATTGACTTTAAAATACTGTTTATGGTTTACAAAACCTTAAATAATCTTGCTCCATCCTATATTTCAGAATGCCTTTCACCTTACACTCCAAATTGTAACCTTAGATCTTCAAATGAGTGTCTGCTTATAATTCCAAGAGCTAAACTTAAAAGAAGTGGTGAGGCAACCTTCTGCTGTTATGCACCTAAAATCCGGAATAGCTTACCAATAGAAATTCGCCAGTCTAATACGGTGGAGCATTTTAAAAAACTGTTAAAAAGTTCATTTTAGTTTAACCCTGATATTCTTTATATGCATTGTGATAAAGGCGCTATATGAGCGCCAACCCGACACAGACTGACACCAGAGGCACACGTAAAATAAATAAAATTCTATTTTCTTTGTCTGTGGGCTACGTCTTCCCCACACACAAAGACGCAACACAGTCCCCTCAAGCACAACACAAATGCACACACAAATCTATTCTTCTTTGAATCCTCCACTCCTCTCTGGCAACTTTGTCCCCTTCATCCTGACTCTGGCTCCTCGAGTGGTGGTTGCTGGATCCCTTTATTGCCCACCCGGAAGTGCTCCAGGTGTTTGATGACCTGCATCCGGCTGCACTTCTGGGTGTGGTGGAAGAACCACCTATGTGGGCTCAGGAGGCCATGCAGCTCCCCCTGGTGGTGGGAGCCCAACAGGGCTGAGACCCGAAATCCCATGCCTGTGGCCCCGATGCAACCCAGGGGGGCTGCCACCAAGTGTTCCGGGGAAGATGTCGTGCCGTCCATGGTTGTTTCCCCAGATCATGTACAGAAGGGGCTTCCCGGCCAGGTATGAGCCCCGGCCATCCACCACAGCAATTAATTATCTTTTTTTTTCATGGCTCCAAAATCCATACTAACCCCTACTTTCTCTGCTGTTGTTTTTCCAGTTTTCTGTGGTGGCGATCTGTGCCATCACCACCCGATTAAAGAACCATGCAGTCCTGACATTGAAAGATTGAAGGCCAGAGGTCTACATGACCATCATCATCTAATACTTCCATGTGAAGCCTGAAAACCATGAGGACTGATTGAGATCATTTATGTTAGGTAGAATGCGTAGAGGGGGCTGGGCGGTCTCGTGGCCTGGAACCCCTGCAGATTTTTTTTTCTCCAGCTGTCTGGAGTTTTTTTTTCTGTCCTCCTTGGCCATCTGACCTTACTTTTATCCTATGTTAATTAGTGTTGCCTAATTTTATTTTTATATTTTGTCTTTTTTTTCTCTTTCTTCATCCTATAAAGCACTTTGAGCTACACCATTTGTATGAAAATGTGCTATACAAATAAATATTATTGTTGTTGTTTAGACTCCTAGTCCCAAACCTGCATTGTGAGGGAGCATCACTTATGGCACTATTGCCATGTGGTGCGATTCTCAGTGGGTGATCTGGCTCACAGCATCCTCATTGTTGAGGACCTGAGCAGCTGGACCAGACCAAGGGGGCACCCATGTAACACCTGGCTGCGGCAGATAGATTGTCATTTCCAAGGGATGAGACTGGACTGTGTGTCTGGCTGGGGGGTTGCAAACTGGGATCCCGAACTGTTTCATTGTGTGGTGGGTGTGGCCATGTAATGTACCAGCACATGCTCCCCAACCTTATCTGACCTGACTTATGCTGCTTTATCTTGGAATAGATTGCAGTCAACAGTTTTTCATGGGGAATTCCCAAACTTTCTCAGACCAGTAGAGTCATTTCACAATATGTCCTGGATCTGCTCCATAGTGTCATAATGGGCTGTGCCTGGCACTACTCGAGTGGCAGGTCCTTAGGTATTAACTTAATTTACTCTGTGACACCCCTGACCTCTTCAGCTGCTAACCTCTTCTGGATTACAAACTGATTAATTCAAAGGCTATGTAACCTTGTACTTCTGCCAGGATCAGCAATGGAATAAAAACATTTAGATACAGGCTGTTATGAATTAGTGAAACAACATTTTAGACTTCAACAGCTCATAATGCAGAAAAAAAACTATAGTTGACTTGACCTCCATTCCACTGGATCAAGGTCATTAAGCTGTTACACACCTCTTGCTGTCATGAATTACCTGGGAATCCACCCCATGCCCTTCTTTTTGCAGATCATTTTATCCTGGCCCTTCCTATTTGTATGTGCTACCACACAATGCTTGTCATGCAGATGTCTGTCAGAAATTGGTATCCCTAACTATTACCGCATTTAACTCCCTTCTCCATCTCTTATTTACATATATATATAGTGTTCTATCCCTAGATTGTTTTGCCCCATGAGCTTCGTACAGAGGTGCTGAAGCAAATGCACGATGGCCCAGTTGGGGGTCACTTTGGAGTGGAACAAACTTTAGCGCGTTTGCAGGCCAGATATTATTGGTCCCAAATGCGGGAAGACGTAGCACCCTGGTATTGCACATGTACCAACTGTGCAGGCTAAGTCACTACCTTCAAAGTGGCCTCAAGCACCAATGGGACTGTTCGGGTTGGAGCACCCATGGAAAGAGTGGCCCTTAATTTGATGGGCCCCCTGAATGAGACTGCAAGGTACAATTGTTATATTCTGGTAGTACAGGATAATTTTACTAAGTGGGTTGAAGCTTACTCCCTACCAAATGAACAAGCTACTACAGTTGCTGAAGTATTTAACGCAGAATGAGTGTGCCGTTATGGAGTGCCATACAGTCTACACAGTGACCAGGGTTCCAATTTTGAATCTGAGGTATTCCAACGGAAGTGTGGGTTGTTAGGAATTGAGAAGACACATACTACTCCATTCCGACCCCAATCAGAAGGCCAAGTAGACAGATTTAATGCTACTTTGCAGAAAATTCTTGCTACTACAGCTAAGCGATGCCACTGGGACTGGAACCTCGTACGCCGTAATGGCTTACCGAGCCACAAAACACAGTTTGACTGGTTTTACACCCAATATGAAGTTACATGGACGAGAAGTAACGGAACTTATTGACATTGTTGCTGGCTTGCCCTTAAACTATGATCACAATCAAACCCTTCCACAACATGTGATTCAGCTCCGAGAAAGATTGGAGCTTGCATATCAAATTGTAAGGGATGCCCTCGGACAGTCTGTAGTTTGTGCTAAGAAATAATATGATAAGAGCGTCTGTAAGGTTCAATACAAGATTGGGGATGCCGTCTGGCATTTGGTGAAGGGAACCCAAAGAGTAAAGAATAAAGTGAGGAAGTTCTTGCCATCTTATGAAGGACCATATTTTGTTCTCAGTCATTTAGATGATCTGGTGTATCGCATCCAGAAAGGCCCAAAGACAAAGTGGAAGGTAGTACATCATGACAAATTGAAACCGTACCACCCCCGCACCTCATTAGATAATGGCTGGGTCTTTCAAAGTGCGGAAACATGGAAGCCTGCTGAAATACTACCACCTAGCCTTGATACAGACCTTGCTGAAAAAGATTTTGATTTATCAGTGCTGTTTAGGAATCCTACCTTGGAAGGAGGAAATGAGAGGGACGTGGACCTTGATAATAACAAGACTTGGAGCACATTAATTCCAAATCAGCCCCCTCTGAAAGCCACCTTCTGTTCCACAAATGAAGATAGGCACCCTACTAGTGGGGTTAGTGCTGAGCAGCAAAGCATGGAAGAGAGTATCTTCAACTCTCTTTTAAACCCACTACCCACTGTGAGACCCAGAAGAATAAGGAGACCACGAGACAAACTTGGTGAATGGGTGGCCCATTGAACTAAATTGACAACTGTTCTGTGAAAACTTGTTCTTGTTATTTTTCTTATGTTCATATGTTGAAATGTACTCTGTTGCAGAGAGGGGAAAGTTATGCAATATAGGAATCTATAAATATGTTACTTGGGTTATGTTTTTTTTTCTTAGTGCTGGAATGGTGCTGTTAATCACCATCCAGCAGTGGGGGTAGCGTTGGGATGAGAGCTTAAAATAGCAGCCTGACATCCCGATCATACTGAATGTGGGATGTGGGTGGAGTTGTCGGTGTTTGAGGGGTGGAGTTTTGAATATAGATGGAGATTAGGAGTGGTTGGCGTTTGGTTTTTGGCTTGTGGTGGGACTCTCTCTTAGTGTTGGTTTCTGTTAAGTTGAAACAAGCACCTAATAAGTATTTAATAAAGTTAACTTTGAAGCCTTCAAGCCTTGTGTGTCACTCCCTGCTGTAAATTAGGACAAGGGAACTCAGGGAAAGGGTTTTACCTCAGAGCACGTCGCTCTGGCCCTGGAGCTTCACACCACTGGACACGAGGAAGGAGAAGCTCCCCTGCGTCACCCCGAGACTGGCAGGAAAGGTAACAGTTTGCGCCATTCTTTAATGACAAAATAAACTGCAAGATTAAAGTGGAAATTTTGAGATTAAAGTCTACATTTCGACCTTTCTTCTCTTCACTGTGTCTCTAATTTTTTTTTTCTTTTCTCTGTTCCCTAATATACTTCCGTATGACACTCTGACGGTGGGCTACGACTTGTCTTTTCACCTCGACTTCGACATCTGACCACTTCTTTTTTATTTCGGGCACTGAACGACTTTCTGAACTTGAACTTTTAAGTGTCTCTGCCATGCTGTATCACTCCACCGCTTTTTTTTTTGTTGCTTATAACAAATATAAGCCAACAAATAGTACATTTTTCCTTGCCTCCACTTCGTATTTGCTGAAGTTTTTTTTTCTGTGCTTTTGCCATTCTCTTTTCACTAAACGGTGAATGTAATGGGCTTTTTGTATTGATTTGTATATTCAAAAGGACATAATTCTTTGAGGAGTCAGGGTAGGGCGGCAGGCACGTGGTCGTGCTTTCCTTTTCACCCTGAACAGGATTTATGGTGCTGAAGTGCATAGAAGTTGGCTTATGCACGGTTTTGTGCATCTGAATTTTTATGTGTGTACACATATTTTCACTTTTGTCTGTATGCCATGTTTTAGTGTGAATTCTGCGAACGGCGTTTTACATGAGGCCCCTGGTATCAACAGGGTGCATCCAGAACTAATTATAGCTTTTTGTGATCAGTTATCTGAACCTTTGCTTATACAATAACCTTATACAATACTATTTTATTATATTATTTGTTTAATTATTTTAGACTCCATTTTGGGCCTTTTCTGACTCAGTCCACTCCCTGCTGGTGCTCGGTTGAGAAAAGATTTAGTTTTATACCCAACTGGTACAGGCAAACACCTATATTTAATAATTCAGCTATTCTAATCGGAGGACGACCTTACACATTCCCACCGTGGTCCCATTGGGTTACTGTGACACTAGGGGATATTGTTAGGTTCTGGACTGCTCTCATTTGAGAAATTGCATGTTTCAATCTGCTCTCCACCTCTTTTTACTTTTACCTCCAATTCAGGTCAGCTCCAATGGTGTCAATTTACAGTTTAACATTCCTTCATATTGTGTATATCTTTAACTAATTACTATCCCTGATAGCAAAGGTCCTGTATCAGCTATTTACTTTTATTATCCAATGCTTGTTGTAAACCTGTTTCTGTCATTTATATGTGGACTAAAGGCTTATCCCATTACAACAGGGATATATGCTTGAACAAAGTATTTAAGAATGTATGTTTGTCTTCCAAAAACCCAAACAATCAGTTTTCACAACTTCAGATCATTCACAGAATGTTCCTTACTCCTAGGAAGTGACACATAATTTGCTTGGTATCAGATTCATTGTGTCATTTCTGCTCTCTAGATCTCCCTAGTACTTTTCTTCATGCTTTCTGGGAGTGTCCAGGTGTCTTTGCATTCTGGTCTGCAGTTGCCCATTTGCTTTCCTGTATATTAAACTATAAAATTCACTTTCTTCCTTCAGTGTTTCTCCTTGCTGAAGATTCTTCCCTTTCCTCTAATTATTATCAAAAGAGAGTGTTCTTATTAGGTTCTGTTGCTGCTAAAATCATTATTGCATCTAGAAGGAAATCCCCGGAATTGATGACTGCTCAACACTGAGTTGTTCTATTTTTTAATTTAATCCATTTAGATATGTCCACAGCTAGAATTAATAATGCTTCATCTAAATCTATCAACCTGTGGAGGTCAGCCATTGATGCAGTACAAGCCTACATATAGCTTCTTTTTTGTTTTCCTTTTTTTGCACCTTTGCTGTCAAGTATCTCTTGTGGTCTTATATATCTACATTTGAAATTCCAGAGCCCCTGGAGGGGCCAGGGGTTACATCTCTCTGAACATTTTAGAATAGTAAGAAGGATACTTGATATCATTTTCATGATGAAATGCATTAAAGCATGTATTAAACATGTGTGTGCATGGTGGAAAAATGGTATTGATTGTTCTTGCCACCCCTGTCCAGGGGATTGTTCCTACCTCCCGCAAGATGCTTGCTGGGACATGCGTGACCCTGAGTGGAATAATTTAATGCAGCAGTACTGTCTCTGTCAAATGTACCAACACCAAATTCCTGTCCTTCCGTTTTCTTTCTCCACATAACCAGTTGCTCTGTAATAAATGTAAAGCCAGCTGTAAGCATAGAATGCAGATTCATCAAAACTTTTATGGGACATTGAAATATCTTCGTTATACATGTTTAATTATTTCATCTGTCCAGTCCAGTCCCAGCAAGCATCAAGCATAAGGCAGGAACAAGTTCAAATAGACTGAGTGGAGTCCATACAGATGCTGGTTTGTTATTACAAGTATATATTGGTTGGATTGGGCTTTTTGTGTTCATTAGTTTTTTTCTTTTTATTACATTGCTATAAAAACTTGTTATTTGAAACTTTTGATTGTTTATTTTTGTTGATGGCAAATAAATAAAAAATTGATTTAAAAAAAAAAAACAACAGTTGGGTTACAGCCATAATGCTTAGAGGTACATGGTGTAATAAGCCCATTGAACTGTTACCTGTCATCCTGCAGCCCCTTTCTATAATTAGGGAGGTTCTGATATCCTTTGGGGATACAGAAACTAGATGAAATGTCTCCCAAAAAATAATAATAATGTGATTTTTGAGCAGTAATCACTAAAGAAAACATGAGGTAATTTTATTAGTATGTAACCTGTACAATTTGCTCAATGCCACTCCTTTTTGAGTGAGCTAGATTAGATGAGTTTGAAAATAGATGGATATCATGTGAAATAAAAAATCTTTAGTATTTGTTAATCCTGAGTTCATCAGTGGTTACACAGCAAAGTTGACATCTTTTAAAATTTGCCAAGTTGTGGAATGGCTTATTTCCTTCCTTTGGGCAGCTATAGAAGAACAACTCCTATGGAGAGCAGAAAGGAGACTGGTCTGCCGTTTCGGAGCTACGTGAAGTTTTTACTGTGGCTAGAGTGCCATCCAAGTTGGAGGACCACTTGCAGGGCTAGATGCAGTTTAACGTCATACCCAGGACCACAAGGGTGATCCGGCTCACAGGATCCAAGAAGCTGGACCAGGCCAAGGGGAAGCCATATAACACCTGGCTGCGGCAGATAGATGGTCATTTCCAGAGAGTGGGACTGGACTAAGTGTCTGCTTGTGGGTTGCCAACTGGGATCCTGAGCTGTTCCGACATGTACCCCAACCTGACCTGACCTGACATAGAAACCCTGTAACACCTTTGTGATTGTAACACCATTCTGATTTAGCTATGTCAGACCAATGTACTACATGAGCATTTTCATTTGCGTATTTAGATGAATTCTTTTATTTAGGTTCAACACTAGATAGTACAAACATCACTGTTTTCTTCATTGTCTCATCTTGTACTCTATATGACAGCATAGATTTGGTTTAAATAATATTGCAAAAGAACAATTAATTTATTCATATGTTTCTGATGAATACCAAATTTTTGTTAAAAAAAGTTTGTTAACAGTTCATAGACTTTTAAACACAGCTCATACTTGAAGTTGCACTTATATCTTACTTTATAACACCATAGCCTCCCATTTCTTAAAATGATTTTGATCAAAGGCAAGTGTATGAAAGGGAGTATATTTTAAATATGTAATCTAAAACATATACATTTTTATATAATTCAAGAAATGTTTTATTCAGTGCTTAGGTTTATAGAGTGATGGGTCAGCAATTCATTTGACCCGACACACCAAAATGTGTTTACCTTTTACATTGATTCTTGGTAAATTAGATCTCGGATGCAACAGAATTTTCTGCAACCAAATTGCAGACAGATTCAACTAAGGTTATATGACATTCACTGTTGAGTTCACTACCATGGTTATTTAAAAATAGGCAATGATGATTATTAGATATGGGTCAGCAGTGGAAATTCTTATGTAGGTCCTGTCTTCAGTATTATTTTAAATATTCAAAAAGTCTTATTTTTAAAAGAAATCTCCTTTTACAATAAATACTTTTATTTTCTGGGACCTTTTGCCATGTCTTCTACTAATCATCATGCACTCACTTTACACAGGAAATATTGAAATGTATACAGCTTTAGCAAATAATGATATCTTGCTACATATTGATATGTATTTTATACTGAATTATCATCTGCAAAAGGTGAATGCTTTCTGACATTGTATTTTTCTCTTCCATTCTATCACATTTGCAGTATATGAATACTAGTAAAGATTAAGGTTTGTATTTTATAAGCCAATTAGTTTTTCATTTGGAATGAATAATGGCAAGTTTTATTAGTCACTTACCTCATATTAAGGAGACTGTAAGGATTAGAAGCATTTACACCCCTAGAACACACAGAGAAAAAGTGATACCACCTTGATAAAGAGAAAGTAAATCTGGTTACCAGCTATTGTCCTCAAGAGGAGAAGATGAGTGAAATACCTCTCTAAGGCATCAAAAATCTAAGCCTGGCGAGGAAAATTTGAGCCAGTATTAACAACAAAACCTTCACGCCTTCTGTGTCGGGAGAATCTGCGTCTCTGTCTCTGAGGAGAACTTAGCTCACTCATACAGGTAAACACCGGCATCTAGGTACGGACATCAGGAGATGAATAAAACAAGGGTGGAGGTTCAAATAAAGTCCCATCAGAAGAAGAAAATTGAGAGGAATGCATGCCAGAAAAGATATTAAGTAAGGAAGCACAACCATAGGACTGTAGCCACTAGGATATACTAACACACAAAAATTAAATTAAAATATAAATTAACGAGACAAGCAGATGGCCTGCCACACCAGTCGGCACCATCAGTACCAAACTTTAAATTTTCATTTGAGCCTTAACATGCATTTGAAGGACTGTCTTCGCAACACTTGGTGCACCAGAAATACAACTTTCACTAATTCTTTTTTTTTTCCTATAAAAGTAGCAAACCATGGACTCATTCATGATATACCTACTGTCCATGGAAATGAAGGAATGTCCTGTTTTTATTACTCCAGAAGTGACATTTTCTCTGACAAAATAATCACCTTAACTGGCCTTTTCAGCTGTATGATAATAGATATTATCTTAGATAACTGAAGTGCAAAAAAACAAGGCAAAATTTGAACCTCTACTGAATGAAAGACTGGATGCTGAAAGTAATGGGAATAGGGCACAGACTGAGGAGGTGGAGGCACCCAGGCTCAAACTACAGTGGAACCTCGGTTCACGACCATAATTCGTTCCAAAACTCTGGTCATAAACCGATTTGGTCGTGAACCGAAGCAATTTCCCCCATAGGATTGTATGTAAATACAATTACAGTAATCCCTCCTCCATCGCGGGGGTTGCGTGCCAGAACCCCCCGCGAAAGTTGAAAATCCGCAAAGTAGAAATCATATGTTTATATGGTTATTTTTATATTGTCATGCTTGGGTCACAGATTTGCACAGAAACACAGGAAGTTGTAGACAGACAGGAGCTTTATTCATACACTGCAAACAAACATTTGTCTCTTTTTCAAAAGTTTAAACTGTGCTCCATGACAAGACAGAGATGACAGTTCCGTCTCACAATTAAAAGAATGCAAACATATCTTCCTCTTCAAAGGAGTGCGCATCAGGAGCAGAGGATGTCAGAAAGAGAGAGAAAAGCAAACAAATCAATAGGGCTGTTTGGCTTTTAAGTATGCGAAGCACCACGGCACAAAGCTGTTGAAGGCGGCAGCTCACACCCCCTCCATCAGGAGCACAGAAAGAGAGAGAGAGAGAGAGACAGAGAAAAACAAACAATCAAAAATCAATATGTGCCCTTCGAGCTTTTAAGTATGCGAAGCACCATGCAGTATGTCGCTTCACGAAGCAGCTGCACAGAAGGGAGCAACGTGAAGATAATCTTTCAGCATTTTTAGACGAGCGTCCGTATTGTCTAGGGGTGCGAACAGCCCCCCTGCTCAATCCCCCTAAGTCAGGATCAGAGAATGTCAGCGCAAGAGAGAGAGAGAGAAAAGTAAGCTGGGTAGCTTTTCAGCCATCTGCCAATAGCGTCCCTTGTATGAAATCAACTGGGCAAACCAACTGAGGAAGCATGTACCAGAAATTAAAAGACCCATTGTCCGCAGAAATCCGCGAACCAGCAAAAAATCCGCGATATATATTTAAATATGCTTACATATAAAATCCGCGATAGAGTGAAGCCGCGAAAGGCGAAGCGCGATATAGCGAGGGATTACTGTAATCAGGGCGGCACGGTGGCACAGTGGTAGCACTGCTGCCTCGCAGTTAGGAGATCCGGGTTCGCTTCCCAGGTCCTCCCTGCGTGGAGTTTGCATGTTCTCCCCGTGTCTGCGTGGGTTTCCTCCAGGCGCTCCGGTTTCCTCCCACAGTCCAAAGACATGCAGGTTAGGTGGATTGGCGATTCTAAATTGGCCCTAGTGTGTGGGTGGTGTATGGGTGTGTTTGTGTGTGTCCTGCGGTGGGTTGGCACCCTGCCCAGGTTTGGTTCCTGCCTTGTGCCCTGTGTTGGCTGGGATTGGCTCCAGCAGACCCCCATGACCCTGTGTTCGGATTCAGCGGGTTGGATAATGGATGGATAGATTACTGTAATCCGTTCCAGACCATACGAACTATATGTAAATATATATTTTTGTTAAGTTCTTAAGCACAAATATAGTTAATCAAACCATAGAATGCACAGTGTAATAGTAAACTAAATGTAAAAACATTGAATAACACTGAGAAAACCTTGAGCAACAGAGGAAACTAACACTGCAATAGTTTGCACTATAGCGCTACCAACCGCTGGCTAAAAACACTTTTTTTTTAATGAGTTTTAAGCACAGGGAAAAAAATTAACATTTGAAAAAATCCGTAATTTAATAAACCACCAAGAAAAGTAACATTGCAACAATGCACGCTACGAACCGATCGCTGTAAACAGAAGTGAATACAAAATCAAGCCCAGTGCATTCTTTAACTGCCTTCCTACCTTATGCATCCAGCCCTCTCTCTCGTGCTGCCTGTGTGTGTGCGTCTGGCTCTCTCTCGTGCTGCCTGTGTGTGTGTGTCGCGATCTCTCGCTCTCTCTCTCTTGCATGCTGCACAGGAAATGCACAGGGAGAGACTGAACATGTACAAACCGAAAGGGAAACTGGCTTGTACGTATACTGAGTGTGTGGTCGTGAACCGAGGCAAAAGTTTGGCGAACTTTTTGGTCGCAAACCGATTTGTACGTGTACCGAGACGTTCGTGAACCGAGGTTCCACTGTACTGTAAGTCCATTGTATTCTTGTTTCATTTTTTGTAAAGCCAACGAACACCACTGACAGCAAAAATGTGGTTACTAAACCCTTAATACCAAATAATACCCAGCATTATACAGTTTCTGTAGGGTGTTCACTAGCTATAAGAAAAAAAAACCATGGAACTGTGCAGCAGGGACCATTTACAAAATGTAAATAATCCAATAGAGTTAAAATACTCTTGTTGAGAATATGACAAAAAGAAACAGAACAATTGACAATAGCTTCTTTCACTGAGCAAAATGAACGAGTAAAACTATTGTAATTACTAACTTTTTGTGTTTGTTATCCCTAGAAATTTATTTTAGCTCATGCCATGATGAGGAAATTCTGCTTCTTAGCTCTTATGCCAATGCAGAGTTATGATTCATAGTAAGTTTAAATCAACTTGGAATGGCTTTTTGATTTTTAACATTGCTGAACATTGATTATAAGCATCCAGTGCTGTGTCCAGTGATAGGGATTCCTACAGCAGTCTGTTTGTATCTCCTGGGCCTTTTTGCAATCCATGAAATGGAGGAAATTATTATTTGTAGCATCTATTTTGTGCTAATCCATGAAGAGTGAGGGGTGACTGTATTTTTGTATATAAAATATTAGCATGATCAAGAAAACAGAATACAGGCGACACTCGGACAATGATCCTGCTGACTTGCCATCTATCACACTATCATCCTTGCTCTTTTGCATCTGGCATAGAGTGGAAGTAAGATGACCTGTTTTTGACTGTTAAATGCAACAATAGCATCACAATTTTATCAATTTTTTTCACAGTTAAATTAAGTCTTGGTGAAGTTCAATTTTCTGAGCCTTGGGATCATGAAATAATCCATTTATGCAAAATGTTTTTCCAAAAATTCTTATCAGTCAGTCGACCAGTGAGATGTAAGAAAAGAGGATTTTACAGTATAATAGTGACATTCTTAAGAACTGGAGTGATACTTGCAAACTCCCAGATTAATAATGGAGCAGGAGAAAGTCAGAAATATGAAGTAATAATGCAGGATTGATAGAGATGGCAATGGCTATGATATTTGTTATTATGCTTCCAAACAATAAAATTATGTAAAAATCAATGCATAACTTAAAACATAACAAACAGGTATGTTTGTAGACATGGTATGAAATATTAAATTTCAGGATTGCATGACTTTTTGAAAATAATAAGACTTCTTTAAAAATATAATATTGTTCAAAGCTTATTTCTTCAAAGAAGATTTTAACACAGTTGTATTTAATAATTTTAATAGAATATTACTAGATATATGTAATGCTTAAATCTTATATTAACTATTTTCAAACAATGTTAGCTGTGCATGGTGGCGAACTAAGGTAAATTTTGTGGTTATCTTCTCTCGCTCTTTGCAGGGGTTAACTTCAAAGTCAAAAATTGATATCTGTGAATACCTGATGCCATTACTCCCAGACCAGAGACAAAAACATCACACCATAAAATCAAGCAAACGTGTTAAATATAATATGTACTGTTGTGCAGTGGTTAGCATTGCCCTTTGCCTCTATGGGTATACTGTATTTAATTAAAAGTAAAATAAAATAAAAAATAAGAGTATGACTTATTCTTACTTATTAACATGCTTGCTTAATTGAACAGTCATAGGGAAGGTCTGAATTTCATTTGTGGCACAGGAAGAGACTTCTCCACAACAAACCAATAGATGTGTTGAATTTATTGGTTTGTGGGGATTTCAGAGTTGGGTGTATAAAGAATGACATAGAGCAGGGGCGGGCAAAGTCATTCCTGGAGGGCCGCAGTGGCGCGGGTTTTTGTTCCAACCCAGTTGCTTAATTAGAAAACAATCCTTGCCAATAATTACATTTCATGGCTTGTTAGTGCTTTAACTCTGCTATGTCAAGTCATTCTCATATCGTAGATTTTTTTTCCATTCTAAGGATATCATCCAAATACTTTGAAGTGTAAAACGGATGGGTAATTCTCAATCCTTCACTTTTTTCTCTTCTCTTTCCTTCCAAGTATTTAATTAAACCAAATAGTGCACGATAAATACACACAGGTGTAAAGGGTAACAAGCAAAATGGATAACTGCTGGTTTCTTTTGTCATTTGCATCTTATTGCTAATAAGGAGCAATTAAAAACCGAGAATGCAGCTGTTTAAGACTTAAATAAGTAATAAGTGTTCAAAATCTTAATGAGGGAGATAACTAAAATGAAGCAGAAGATGTTACTTGAGCAATAAGTGCTTCTTATTAAGCAATTGGGTTGGAACAAAAACCTGTAGCCACTGCGGCCCTCCAGGAATGACTTTGCCCACCCGACATAGAGGATAACTGATTTATTTTACTATGTAAACTTACTAAATGTATTCACATTAATTTTATGTCCAGTAATAAAATAATAAATACTACCTAAACTAAATGGTAAAAAAGGCAAGTGAATATCAAGGTAATTCAGGATATTGTTGGAACCAGTTTTTTTCAGAACAATCACTTCTGGTTTTCAGTATTGGTTGATCAATAATATTTACTGAAGAGTAATATTTAATAAAGAAGTCAAATTAAATCAAATTTGAAAAGTGATAAATGCCTGTTGCATTAAACCTTTTTTAAAATTGGTTTCAGTTATAAGGATCCTTTGTGCAATCAAATTTGCCAATTTATGATTAATCCATTATTACAAAACTCCAGTGAAACACCTGTGTTCTGTCAATTTGAAGGTGCTTCTTATAAGCAATCAGATTTTGTTTTCGCTTAGTGCTGGGTGCTAATCCTGGATTAGCCACTGGACTCAACCAATCCAAACTGCAGTCATTATTTGTAACTGAAGATTGCATCTGTTTCAGTCCACTGAAATATGTGTCACATGTGCCTTCACTAGTTTTACTGTTTTTTACTAAAGATCTCACCTTACAGCAGATAGTTTACATTACAGTGCTGTTAAATCTCTTTAACAAATCATATACTTTTTATGTTGCACTAATTCCATAATGATATTAAAATGTCATTAACAAAATCTGTTTTGCCTTAAAACATAGTTTCCTGCTTTATTAAATTAATCCATGTGTGAATTTTAGGAAACAATTCTGCATTGAAATTCAATCCATCATAGGCATTTGTAAGTTTTACATAATGGAACAATGAAGGCATACCTAATTATATTACTTAATAAAAATGAACAAGAGACTGAGAGAGACAGTTAGCACACTCCACCTCCCCCTGGTCTGGCGTAGAATTACCATTATTTAGGCCCTTTAGCTGTTTCCCATGTGCACGTGTGTGACAATTATATCTGGGCCATGAGAATAATTCATTAGTGAAAACTGTTTTCTCTTTGTCTGCAAGTAGCAAAGAATTTTGTGTCATACAGTCACTGAATCAACCAGGGTGATTTAACTGTATATACAGTATCTAAATAAAGATAACAATACACTTCTAGTTCTGTTATCATGTGTGATAATATAATCAGAATTGATTAGACCCACATCAGCCAAGACTATTAAATCTACTCAAGCCCAAAGAATATAATTTCATAAAATTCTGAGTCCACTGGCTTGTAGCTTTAATGATGTTGTGCCCCAGATTTTCTTCTACAAAGTTATTGAAAGAAATTAAGTGTGTGCAAAGGTGTGCTGCCTATGGGCATCATAATATGTTTGTGGCTGAAATTATTTTTTACTTTACATTCAGCCTATTCAGTCATTTATATTAAGGAAAAAATAGCAAACATGGCATTCTTACAGTTTGTGTTCTGTTAACATTTTTACTCTGTATTGACTGTCATTTAATTAATACCTTTTTACTTGGTGGGTGGAAGTGTCATCAGAAAAGAAGCATCATTTATATGAAGAATAAAACTCAAACCAGAAGGAGCAGACAGTGGAGTACTGCTGGTCCTCAGTTATGGTTGAAAGAGTAGGTCCCTTGCAAATAATATACTCTAATTAAAGAGACCTTTGTCAAGAAAAAATCATTTTATCTGCAAACAGAAGAAAGAGAGCACACATCTTGCTGCTTGCTTGCTGTGTTCTCACCATCATCTCCATGGGCATTGCGATATTGTTTCATAAAGGAGGAGAAGTTGGGAAAGAAGTCAAGCAATAGCACCACATGTAAAGCTGCAAATCATCTACCACATTGAGACCTTACAAGGGAATGGCATTAAAGGTGAGTTTTGCCCTTTGTTTTTTTTTTAAATATAATATTCTAAAACTTTGCAAATATTTTTTGCTGACTCTTTATGCTGTATAAATTATATTATTCTGTTTTTAGAAGCCTTGGAAGCAGATATGCGGTTAATGTGCAAAGCTGCATGTTTATTTTCTAAATGGCACAAGAAGTGCTCATTAACACACACATAATAATTCACTTAAAATTTTAAACTGCACATACAGAATAAGAAATTAATTTTAACTTAACAATTTTGTTATGCTTTTATTGTTTTTGTAATTTGTAATTATTATGTCCTGATATTTTTTATTTATAAATGGCAAATTATTAACCTTTGAAAGAAAACTGGGCATTTTTTTTAAAGATAATAAAACCATGTTGACTACCCATATTTTATTTAGTTTCACTGCTGAATTTACTGACAGATCCTGAAACTTTAAAATTAGAATAAAGGGAAATTATTTGCTCCCAGATTGTACAGAAATACTGAAACAAACTTTTAAATGTAAATGTTTGCAAATGGTGGTGATGGGAAGCAGGCTGCAATACTTAATCTGAATGAATATCATTAACTACATTACTTGGCACAATATGAATTCTTTTCCCATAGTTTACACACTTGACTATATTTTTGATTTGTAAAGTACATCTAATTGTCACCATATTTTTATCCAAATACTATGAGTTTTTTTAATTAAACTAAATGTAAATTAATTTGAATGAATGCTGCATGTTTTGCACATCCATAGCAAAAACATTGTAAGTAAACAGTTCAGATATTTGTCAGTTAATGAAAGATTCATAAGCACATCATTTCTTACCATCATTCACTAGTCATCACTTTGTCTAAAGTGCTGTAAATGCATCTTGTTTTAATATCTGAATGCCACACATTTTGTAAGTAGAAGAATGAGGTTTTGTTTCATCTTTGGGGCTGTGCTCACTTTACCTTTTATTTATGTTCAAAAGCACATACAACTATTTCTCATGCAGCACTTGCATCTGTAGTGTGAGGAAGTAATATGGTCTGTATTCAGGGTGTACAGAGACCATTTTGAAGAAAGGTGTTTATAACATTAAAAGAGCATATATTACTCAACCCTAATGCAACATTTGTTTTATTTTATATTATTTTTGCCAACAGCAGTTTAATCTGACAAAATGCAGCACTCATGATGGTAGAATTAGCAACTAAAGGAGAATTTATGGCATCTTATTTGTTACTGTTATACTTGTTGATTTTTCATTAAAGTTGAATATTAGACCAAATCTGCTATTTTAGAATTATAGTATATTAATTTTAAAGTTCAGTATTTTTTAGTTCTACCTTTATATTTAGATAACACAATGCTACTATGATTAGCACTCTTGCCTGTGTCCAAGTCCCAGTCTAATACTGTCTGTGATCAGTATGTAAGCTTATGCATTGTGTTTGTGGGTGTTGTTCCTGATACCCAGGTTACAACCAAACTCATGTTTCTTACGCTAATTGGCAGTTGAAGATTGGCTTGATGTGAAAGAGTGTGAGTGTGTGCAAGTATGGGCCTTGTGTCTTGCCTTATTGACAGGATTTATTAGTAATAATTGCCATTCCATTTATCCATTATGTGTTCTCATATTTGAAGATAGCATAATGCATCAATCAATCTGGCAGTCCTCTCATGGAAATGCCAAAACTCACTCATGTTGGCCAATTTTGAATTCCACTCAACTTAAGAATATAAGAAATTTGCCAAACATGAGAAGACCATTCAGTCCATTAAGCTTGTTTGTTTAGATAATAGCCATGAAGTCCCAATATCTCACCCAGAGACTCCTTAAAGGTTGTCAAGGTTTCTGCTTCAACTACATGCCTTGGTAGTTAGTTATAGATTCCCACAACTCATAAGGTCATAACTCCTAGATTCAGTCTTAAATACACTTTTCCCTAATTCCCACAGGTGTCCTCAAGTATGTGATTCACCATTTAGTTGAAAGAATTCTGCTAGATCTACTTTATCAATACCTTTGAGAATTTTGAAGATCTGGATTAGGTGCCCACACAGCCTCCTCTGCTTGATAGTAAACAGGTTTAGTTCTCTGACTTACTCAGATTAGGTCATGCTCTTTAGTCCTTTGATGCACAGGTTCAAGTGCTGCTATGTCTTTCTTGTAGCGTGGTGACCAGAATTGTACACAATTCTCCAAATGTGGTCTCAATAGTACTTTACATAGTTCTTAATAATATCCATTGATTTCCATTCATGAATATTTCCAATATAATTTTAACTTGTGGTTGGAAATCAGACTATCCAGAGAAGATCCATGTGAGCTCAGGGAGGTCATACAAGCTTTGACTGGGCTTGGAATCTCACTTGCTACTCACTACTAACTCTATTAATACTTTAGTTTATTTATTTTTTCTAAGAAAATGATGCTAAATGTTAATTATGAAAATTGTCACTAACAAGAATATCTGAAGAAAACGTGGACACTGTAGCTCGGCACATCTGAGCAATGTACACAATGTAACTCCACATCAGTACTCTTTGAAGTAAGCTTTGGGGACATTAGCAAGTAGTAAATTTACAAAATGAGAGAAGGTGATGTTGTTTTTGTACAACACACTGGTGACATAGATAGATAGATAGATAGATAGATAGATAGATAGATAGATAGATAGATAGATAGATAGATAGATAGATAGATAGATAGATAGATAGATAGATAGATAGATAGATAGATAGATAGATAGATAGATAGATACTTTATTAATCCCAATGGGAAATTCACAAAAATAGGAGTGATCAATAAATAAAAATAGAAAAATAAAAGTAGAAAAATACACATACATATACAGTCATACACGGAGCTGCTGAAAAGGCTGCCACTCACGGCGGCGCCAGATGTATACTATAGGAAGGACCATCTTCACATCTATCATGCTATACAAAAATAATTGAGAGTTTTACAATATTTACAATATTTACAATATAGCAGAAGCTAAAATCTGCATTAAAGAAGCTAAAGACCTTAAGAATAATGGAAAGTTTCTCAATTAGATAAACCAACTAAACTATTAACCAACAGTAGTTTCCCTGTTTAATATTTTAGTGTTTCATTTCTTCACTTACAAAACAATAGCAGGATATCTGCTTCATTGATGTACTGTGCAAGGTTCCTGGTTTTGGTCTAAAATGCACCTTCTCTTAATTTTTACTGGTGTCCACAAGTATGTGATTTATTTTGTGCTGGAACAATCATCCAAACTTAAGTTTGTCAATGCTTGAATAAATTTTAAATTTATATTATATTCAGGAATGAAAAGACGCATATCTATCAAACTGTTTGAGCAGGACAAGCTTTGTGGTCCGGTGTAATACCAGGCTGCTCTTCAGTCTTTTTGAAAAAGGTGATCAGAAAAGTAGATAATGCTCTAAATCAGACTTTATTTGTGCATTCTAGAGACTGAAAATAATGTCCCTTGATATCCATTCTACTTTATATAAATAAAGCATTACTGAGCATTTTATTAGGCTTCTTAAATTCTTCTTCAGATCTCCAGGATAATAAAGATGTCTTGTCAACTTAAATGTCTTAAATAATTTTTAGAAATAGCTTCTAATAGTTTACTATTTTTATCTGCTCTTGTAGCAGTTGAGCTACATGTTCTAGTCGTTTGTCTATTTCCAAAACTTGTTTCTTTTTCCTTGCCTTACCAGATCAAGCTCTCACTCTGAATTATGCACTGCCCATTAAGGGTCACTGATTACGTTAACTTGAATGTCTTTAGGATCTGGGAGGAAAATGGAAGTACTCATGGAATAAACTGCCAGATAGCAGGAGAATGTTTTTAAGATTTATAGGATCATTATTGTTCCTTGCAATGAAAATATTCCTAAACAACATGCAATAAGCCTACACACAGACAATATTCAGGGATGTGATTTTAAACCCAACACTCTGGACCTGAGAGGCAGTAGTTCTAATTACTATATCATCATGCTGCCAATACATATATTATATATATATATATATATATATATATATATATATATATATATATATATATATATATATATATATATATATATATATAGTAAAAGATGCCCCAGACACAGACAGACATGGAGACACCCAGATGTCCAAAAGCACACACGTTTGTTTACACACTACACAAAATCAGCACAAGAACAGCTCACAGTCCTTTTCTTCTCACTCTGTTGCCGCCTCTACTCCACTCTTCGCAAGCATCGTTCTCTTCCACCCGACTCTGGCTCCTCGAATGGAGTGAGTCGGCCTCTTTTATATGTCCCCTGGATGTGCTCCAGGTGCTTCCTGATCTTCTCCCAGCAGCACTTCCTGGTGTGGCGGAAGTGCTGCTCTTGCACCCGGAAGCACTCCGGGCGTACCTGGACTCTTCTTCCGACAGCACTTTCTGGTGTAGCGGAAGTGCTCCCTTCCAGGGCTCCATAATTATCCGGGTGCCCCCTGGTGGTGACTACAAGCCCCAACCAGGATGAGCTTCCAAGCATAGCTCCCGTGGCCCCCACACAGACCAGGGCGGCTGCCCTCTCGTGGTCCGGAGAAGGTATTGCTCCTCTCCCGGTCCCTCCTGGCGTCCCCCAGCCGTCTGCCACAATATAAATATATAGTACTGTGCAAAAGTTTTAGGCAGGTGTAAAAAAATGCTGTAAACAAAGAATGCTTTCAAAAATGGAAGTGTTAATCATTTATTTTCATCAATCAACAAAATGCAGTGAATGAACAAAAGAGAAATCTAAATCAAATCAATATTTGGTGTGACCACTCTTTGCCTTCAAAACAGCATCAATTCTTCTAGATACACTTGCACACAGTTTTTGAAGGAACTTGGCTGGTAGGTTGTTCCAAACATCTTGGAGAACTAACCACAGATCGTCTGTGGATGTGGGCTTCCTCACATCCTTCTGTCTCTTCATGTAATCCCAGACACACTCGATGATGTTGAGATCAGGGCTTGTGAGGGCCATACCATCACTTCCAGGACTTCTTGTTCTTCTTTACGCTGAAGATAGTTCTTAATGACTTTGGCTGTATGTTTGGGGTCGTTGTCCTGCTGCAGAATAAATTTGGGGCCAATCATACGCCTCCCTGATGGTATTGCATGATGGATAAGTATCTGCCTGTATTTCTCAGCATTGAGAACACCATTAATCCTGACCAAATCTCCAACTCCATTTGCAGAAATGCAGCCCCAAACGTTCAAGGAACCTTCATCATGCTTCACTGTTGCCTGCAGACACTCATTATTGTACCGCTCTCCAGCCCTTCAACGAACAAACTGCCTTCTGCTACAGCCAAATATTTCAAATTTTGACTCATCAGTCCAGAGCAACTGCTGCCATTTTTCTGCACCCCAGTTCCTATGTTTTCGTGCATACTTGAGTCGCTTGGCCTTGTTTCCACGTCAGAGGTATGGCTTTTCGGCTGCAACTCTTCCATGAAGACCATTTCTGGCCAGACTTCTCTGGACAGTAGATGGGTGTACCTGGGTCCCACTGGTTTCTGCCAGTTCTGAGCTGATGGCACTGCTGGACATCTTCCGATTTCGAAATGTAATAAGCTTGATGTGTCTTTCATCTGCTGCACTAAGTTTCCTTGGCCGACCACTGCGTCTACGATCCTCAACATTGCCCGTTTCTTTGTGCTTCTTCAAAAGAGCTTGAACAGCACATCTTGAAACCCCAGTCTGCTTTGAAATCTTTGTCTGGGAGAGACCTTGCTGATGCAGTATAACTACCTTGTGTCTTGTTGCTGTGCTCAGTCTTGCCATGACATGAAACTGTCTTCCACAACCTCACCTTAGTAGCAGAGTTTGGATGTTCCTCACCCAGTTTTAAGCCTCCTACACAGCTGTTTCTGTTTCAGTTAATGACTGTGTTTCAACCTACGTGTGACATTGATGATCATTAGCACCTGTTTGGTATAATTGGTTGATCATACACCTGACTATAATTCTACAAAATCCCTGACTTTGTGCAATTGTACCTATAAGAATTGATGCTGGTTTGAAGGCAAAAGGTAGTAACACCTAATATTGATTTGATTTAGATTTTTCTTTTGTTCGCTCACTTTGCATTTTGTAAATTGATAACAATAAACAATCATTATTTATATTTCTGAAAGCATTCTTTGTTTACAGCATTTTTTCACACCTGCCTAAAACTTTTGTACAGCACTGTATATCTGTCTATTATGTAAAAAAATCTTGGGTCAAGACGTGATTATCTCGGAGAGACACTTTGATGTCACGCGAGACTAGACATTACAACCTTAGGAAGCAAGACCCGTGAGACAGTGACATTTGCATGTCAATTTCAAGTTCACGGACATCTAACCTCGCAGTTGTTGGAATACTTTTGGCAGACAAACTTCATGTACTCCCAGCTCTTAAAAATGTTATACGTTCTAGATGGCACGTGAACAACTAAGCGAAGAAGAAAGAGCAGCGCGTTGAAAAGAGACACAAAAGTGTTGGAGAGAAAAGAAGGCAAAAAAAGGATGCACAAGAGAACAATAATAATCTATGTGCAAATTCAAAAAATAAGGAAAGTAGTAATCAGCTCGGACGTCCCGCGAGAGACACTTTAACGTTCTGCAAGACAAAGCTTTGAGACAAAAGAACAGTAACTGTACAGCGCAACAAGCAAAACACGCAGCTCGGCAGCAGCAGAAAGACAGCAGCTGATCCGACCGCATCTCCTTACTGTGCGTTCAGCCATCCCCTTCACAACGTGAGCAGCAGAGATGCGAAGTGGTTGGTGCGTGGCGCACCCCGGGATAGGGGGGAGGGGGTGGGCTCGCAAAGCATATATATGTATATATGTGTGTACAGTATATATATATATATATATATATATATATATATATATATATATATATATATATATATATATAGTGACAGTAGGGGGCGCTGTCGCACCTCCAAACCCACAGACAATATGCCAAAACACCAGATTAAAAGTCCCAATAATAAATTTATTGTTACAATAATGTGTACAAAGCACCTCCACCTCACACAACAATAAATCAATAATCCCAAATAAACACTAATCAATTCTCCTCTCCACCCAGCAGCTCTGTCACACTCCCTCCCAAATCCAGCTCAGTCTGCTGGGGTTTCCCACAGTCCTTTTATATTCCTTGACCCGGAAGTGCTTCTGTCCCTCAGTCCATGTGATTTCATAGCACTGCCAGGTCCAACGGAAAATTCTCCTTTTTCTTCAGCCTGGAAGTACTTCCTTTCTTCCATCCCCGTGACTAGGGAGTACTTCTGTTCTATAATAGAAATCATTGTGTCTCCCTGCAGCGTCCCCTGGCGGCCCCCACGGTATCCAGCAGGGCTGTGCAGTAAAATTCCATTATCCATGATACCCTGCTGGAATTCAGGGCACCTCCATGTTGCAGGGAGGACTCCATCTAGAGGCGTGGGGGTATTAGCCAGGATAAACTGCCGGCCATATATCACAATATACAGTATATATAATATGTAATTCAATGTGGGAAAGCTACATCCAATGTGGCGACATCAACTAAAGGGGAAACCAAGGAGGGAACCTGCACCCTTAGCAGGGCCGGAGAAGTAAACCTGGACATCACACCAGTCTACCACAGGTATCACTCAAAAACTTATTCACACAGGGTCAGTATGGAACCACAAATCAACCTAACCAGTATGTACAGTACATGAAGATTTGGTTGGAAAACTGTAGCAGCTGGAGAAAATAATGCAAACATGGGGAAAATGTGCAAACACTACATCAGGGGTGTCAAACTCAAATACAAAGTGGGCCAAAATTAAAAACTTGGACAAAGTCGTGGGCCAACCTTCTCATCAGATATAACGATGAACCTTTTCATATGGAAACAAACTTAAGTTTTGCTTAACCTTTTTTTTGTACGCTAACAATAATAATAATAATTTCCTTCAATGAAAATCCAACCATTCAAGTCCATGCCTTGGAGTAGCAAGGAAAAGTGCATAAAGAAAACTTTCATTCAAGCTCAGTTTGTTACACTCTGATCTACTCTGATGCACAATGGTCCAAGCCAGATACCTGGCATCTTTTCTTGGATGCTAGCTCATCAATGTTTGTGGTCAGGCTCTGAGCTGAGGAAAACCTCAGGATTGAGTGAAGGTGTTCATCAGTGAGATGACTCCTGTGTGACGTTTTGTTCATCTTCATCAAGGAGAATAGTTGCTCACACAGATATGTGCTGCCGAACATAGAGAGCATTTGAGCAGCTTGGATACAGAGCTGGTGCATTGTGTCAGGGATGTAACATGGAAACTGTGCAGCGCCCACAGCATCGTACTTTGACTTCAGCGTGTCACTACACTGGAGTTCAATCAGCTCCATTTGGAGGTTAGTTGGTGTGCTTTCCATGTCAACTGCAAACGGATTACTAAGCAGTTCAAACCTACATTTCTGGGCATCAAAGTCAGCAAATCACCTGGCAAACTTGGCGCTGAGTCAGCCAAGTTTTTCAGCAAATTGTGCACTTGGGAACACAGCGGTAGAGATCTGTGTTTTTATGGTTTGGCAGCAAGGAAAATGGCCCAGGTTTCCTTGCAGCATCTGAGTCTCCCACAGGCACAATTTTGTTTTAAAAGCCCTCAATGTATTTATGAATACACGGCCCTGCCCCTGAAGCTGCAGGTTCAGCACATCGAGATGGCTCATGATATCACAAAGAAATGCCAGCTCAGACAGAAACTCTTTATCACGGAACTCTGCTGTGTCTTTCCCTTTGTTTTCTAGAAACTGACAAATTTCCTCACGCAGCTTGAAACATCTGTTCAGTACTTTTCACCTCTATGTGATACAGCACGTCTGTGTATTCCAAACAACACTCCTCCAGAAAAGACTTGAACTGGCAGTGATTCAAACATTTAGCTCTTATAAAGTTAACTACTCCTGTTATGGAGCTCATAACATGTTCCATCTTCAGGGCTTTGCCACACAACGATTCCTGATGTATGATGCAGTGATAAACAGCTCACCTGCACAGTTCTCTCCCCGCATCTCCCGAATCCTTGCCACCAATCCACTCTTTTGACAGCACACCATGGGCGCACCATCTGTCGTTAGTCCCACAAATTTATCCCAAGGTAGCCTCATTTGAGCTACACATTTGGAAACCTCTTCAAAGATTTCTTTTGCTGTGGTTGTGCCATGCATTGATTTTAATCCCAAAAGTTCCTCCGTAACGCCCAGATCTGAGTCCACTCCACAGATGAAGACTGACAGCTGGGCAGTATCAGATGTGTCGCTGCTCTTATCCACAGCAAGGGAGAATACAATGAAATCTTTTCCCTTTTCCATCAGCTGTTCATGTAGATTTGTGGCAAGATCACATGCACAATCAGCTACTGTGTTTCTACTAAGGCTCACATTTAAAAATGCTTGCCTTTTATCTGGGCACACGATGTCGCAAACTTTGATCATGCACTTTTTGACAAACTCTTCCTCATTAAAGGGCCTGGCTGATTTTGCAATCTCTGTTGCCACAATAAAACTAGCCTTTACAGAAGCCTTGCTTTGTGATATGGCTTTTGTGAACATAGTCTGTCGTGAAACCAAACTTCTTTTCATCTCCTCTACTTTCTGGCGCTTTTGCGCTATGTCCAGGTCCTTGTACTTGTCGTGGTGTTTCATTTTATAGTGTCTTCTTATGTTATATTCTTTGGTTACAACTGCGTTGGCTCCGCACACAAGACAAACAGGTCTGTCCTTTACATTTGTGAACATATATTCTGCTTCCCACGTTTCTAGAAAGCTTCTGTTTTCCACCTTTTGTTTGGCCGTTTTTGGGAGGGATGGCCCGATGTGACTGGTAGCAAGAGGTCGCTAATGAATGTCAATAGAGGAGGGGGCGCTTGTGGGTCCTGATTGACGTGCCAACACACCAGCAGAGCATTCTGGGATTTGTAGTATTAGCGGTACATGCGCTGTCTACCGACGGGCCATCTCTAGTATACATTTGGTATTTTCTCGCGGGCCAAATATAATTACACTGCGGGCCTGAATTTGACATCTATGCACTACATGGACAATGATTTTTGAGATCAACATCCTTACCAAATGCTCCACTGAGCTGTCCTTACTCTGTTATGTTAAAATAAATTAATGAAATAATTGTCTTAACAGTAAAAACTTCACTGATAATTTCACCCTGGATTGTATGCACAATTTGTTTTTCTAATTACTGTACAATCCAATTGTGTGACTGTGTTCAATTTAATTTTGGCTTAATTAATAAAAATGGATTTTTAGATTGCTAAAGTGAGTTACTTTGTAATGCTACCTAGATACTCTGTTCAAGACAGATTCATTGGCAACTAAGCAAACTAAGTAATATTTAAAATGATGCACAGTCGCACACGTCCTAGATTAATATGCATTTTTGAAATTAGTTTCTGCATATCAGGACTCCGTTGCAATGCGGCTCTCAGCTCAAGTTCTCAGTCCTTTCTGCATTTCTTGTACCTTTTGTAATTTTACCCTTGCCTGTGTTTTCACAATTATGAACTGGTATTTTGTTTATGTGCTATTTTTCATTTTTTTACTATCATTTTCTACCTATTTCAGAGCACTATGTCCTGCATGTATAAATTAAAATAAATACTGTGGCAACAACTTGTGTCCCTGAAGATACAGAAATTGGAACATTGACTTCAAGTAAGCAGACCTCAGACCAATTTGAACCATAATCAGAATGTGCAAAAGTATGATTTTATTCTGCAGAATTTGCTGAAGATAAATATATAAATAAATATAAGCTGTTCCAGTGAACTTGCAATTCCAGGGAGCAATAAAATGTTATTTAAAATTAAAACAAAAAACTGGAAGCAAAGGCACATACAGAGTCAGATCACAAAGCAGATGCCAATGTAGAATGTGATACAAAACCAAAATAAAAATGATGTCTTTGGTCCCAGTTACTGCAGCAGAAAGGTCACATTCATGAGAATTACATTAAAATATTTAGTGATAGTATCTAAAATAGTACACACTTTACTTAAATAATATTGTATAACATGGAAATAAATAATTCAATGTAAAGTGTATTTTTAAAGATGAATTGTTGTTTTAGCTACTTTATTAGAATTTAGAGATTCAGCAACTGTACAGTATTTTTTGTTAAGCTGCCCCTAACTTGTAACATAGTACTGCTTAGTACAAAACTGAAGCTTAACTTTTGCACATTATACTTTTCATGGCCTAATATTACTTGTGATATAGACTCTATTTTCTATCTTATTTTCGTCCTCACAGGTGGTGCAGTGGTAGTGCTGCTGCTTTGCAGTAAGGAGACTGTGGAAGATTGTGGGTTCGCTTCCCGGTTCCTCCCTGTGTGGATAGCGCTTTGAGTACTGAGAAAAGCGCTATATAAATGTAATGAATTATTATTTTAATGCTTATTTTTAATTGTTTCAACGTAATTCCAAGCAGATAATTCTTTGAGGGCACAACATGTTTTCCCACAGGTACCCTTAACTGAACAAGAATTATTTGATTTTTATCTTAAAAATTATTGAGCTGAATATAATTTTACTGTTTGCAGTTTAATCAATTACTGCATTAAAACTCAATTTGTTTAAGGGCAAGTGGTGTTTTGAAGAGGTTCCCAAATGATAAATTTGGTAAGGAATGCCTGTTCTAAGTTGATAATACGTCATAGAGAGAGAGAGGTTTTATAATGCTTACTGAAAAGTAATTGCAGCAGGTATTCCTTAAGGGGGTGTGTATAAATAGTAAGGACAAACTATTCCCTGGAAAGCTGCTAATACAATTTTTCAAAATGTAATATTTTTAACAAACACACTTATTCTTTGATTTGGAAATATAACTGATGTCATAATGAAAATAAATAAAAGTAATTATTTATATATAAACCCAAATCTCTCAGTTGGTATCACTGCCTGTTTGTAAAGACCACATCACCATTATGCTTTGACATGAAAATCTGCAGAGTTAAGCAAGTACTTATTCTGCCATTCTAACAGTGATTATTGGTCAAGTAATACTGGTCAGATGTGACAGCTTACATCCAAACAAGCACTATAGTTAAGGTAATTAATCAGCTTTGACTATCTGAAATTAATCTTAAAACTAATCTAAAATATTTTTTGAATCTAGCCAAGTCGGTTGGCAAATTGTCTAAAAATGTGTATTATATTTAGTCACATGTAACCAGTAATAAACATATTAAAAACGGTATACAATGAAGGTTTAATGTTTACAATTAAATCAATATCCCTGTCATGCCAACCGTTGACTTATAAAAATGCTCCTACAAAGTATGAGTGCCCTAACTGAAAAAATCATTCTATGTAAATAATAAGCATTATAGTGATCTTGTTTTAAATTATCTATGAAGTTCTAGTATAATTGTTAACTATAAATCCATATTAGGAGATGATAATTCTGCAGTGGCTTCTCGTATAGATGTGTACTATATTAGTACTATAGTAATGGACCACTGTCTCAGTAAAACATCCAGACAAAGTGGGATAAATGCAAATAACTTAACAGCTATTTCAAGATGCAATAACACTCCGATACAGCTGTGCTGTTCCAAGACTTTAATTGTAGCTTTACTAAATGTTAATGTTAAACAGCAAGACTTTTTACAAAAACAATCTTATTAGTGATAGGATAATAAACGTTCTTATATTGAATGAAACATGGCTAGGCAGTGACAGCATAGCAGGGTCAACTGAAATAGCAACAGTTTGTTCATTCTGTTCACCAAGGTAAGAATACTCAGATTAGTGAGCATTTTCTCGAGCCGATTAAATTACAACCATACCAGTTTTGGTACTTTTGTATGTTTCAAGTATTTTGCCATTGGAGGACACATGTTGGATTTGGTAATTTTAAAAGGAGTAAAGGTTGACATGCAGTATGTCATGGGTATTTCTGACCATTTCTGCATTTTATTTGACATAGAAATGCTTGAAACTAGAATGTTTAAAATTTTTAATTTGAGGCATCTGCAGCTTCTTGGTTTGCTAATATTCTGAGTAATCAGTACAATTTAATGCTTGTCCTAGCACAGCTAGCAATATTACCAGTATGGTGGAATATTTTAACCAAATGGTGAGAGCTACAGTTGACATTTTTTTCCCTTGAAATATAAAACTTTCTAGTACTAAATTACCCTGGAAAACCCATAGGATGTCTGATCTTAAGAAAAAATGCCATAGGATTCAATGTAAATGGAGGAGAGTTATATTAACAATCAACTATGAAACATTAAAGGCACATATAACTGAGTTCAACAAAGTAGTCTGCCTTGAGAGGTATTCCTATTTTTTGTAAATTACAATTGATTATACAGGAAATCCAGAGTTTAATTTTCAACTATTGATCATCTTCTAAACCTACCCCTAACCTTAAGTCAATGAAATATCCCCTGGAAACCTCTAATGAAACCTGCCTCATTTTTTAAACACAAAATAAATGATATTAGGTGTAATATAATACATCCCTGAAAAGTTAATCCTGTTAAACCTCAGCATGCTCTTTTTATCAGATTTAATTCCTTCACTGAAATAAGTTTCACCTTCACACCATAGAATAATTGATCAACTAAAACCCTCCACTTGTGTCCTTGACCCAGTTCCAAGAGGCATTTTTTAAAGACATTTCCAATGTGATAATTGATAGTATACTTGACATATTTAATGATTTGATACAAGAGTCTTCCCAGATTGTCTAAAAACTGCAGTAGTTAAACCCCCATACAAGAAAAAAATCTTGACTTCTCTGTCTACATTCTATGTCTAGCCAACATTTTTTAAGTAAAATTCTAGGAAAAATCAGCCTTTCAGCAATAAAATGACTAATGCATATTTCTGGTACTATATTTTATATACATTTTCAATTCTACATTCTCACACAATTTATTGTGATTTTGCGTTTCAAAAGGAAACCATGGCCCAGGTTGATATGAAACGTTATTGCAGAAGACAAATGTTGAGGTAGCATGCACAGCTGGTCTTCTTTTAAAATTTCTGAATCTCATAATATTGGTCATGTTATTTATTCATGTATGATAATCGACAACTGTCTTGGCTTGGACATCAGGCATATACAGTAAGTTTTTATACTTTATGCCCACTGCCCCATAGAGTTCAATCTATAATGTCAATGGCTATGATTGTTTTTTAATTTATAGAAAGTTTTTAACTTTAGAATACAATTTTGCATAGCAAAGGCATATATACTATGTTTGTGAAGAAATAACTTGAAAAATACTGTACTAATCCTTTAAGGACATTTATGTTTGGTAGAACACCCAGTGGAGGTATGGCTGTCTTTTGGCTTTGGAACCCCTGCAGATTTTGTTTTTCTTTCTCACTTATTTGGAGTTTGTTTTTTTTTTTGATCTGATCTTTATTATCAGACTCATCTTTAGAGACTTCAAAAATAATTCTACACATAAGGACTCTACTTCTCTGTTAAATACATTATATATCTATCTTGCATAAGTGTGTATTATTTCTTGTATGCAGCTTATTCTTTTCTGTTCTTATCTAATTTTAATTTGCTTTTCTTTGTTTAATTTGTTTGATATTTTTTAAAGCGCTTTGAACTACATCCAGTGTGTTACAGAATAAATGTTGTTGTTGTTATCTTACTGTATATACTAGACAAGCATGGAAAAAGACACACGGAGTACATGGTTTCTAGTTCAACCTACCTTATTCCTATATACTGTATATTCAGGGCATCCTAGCACCACTGAACTACTTAAAATCATTAAATTGTTACTTTAAATCACAGTGCATACAAAATAGTGTGTATTACACCTTTACGCTTGCTCCTTTAAGATTCTCTTTCTAACTTATATATTTATAGTCTAGATGGGTTGCTTGTTTTGCTTTAATCAATAGTTAATTTGTTTTCCACTTTTCTTTCTGTTTTTCTTACCCTAATTTCATGAATCTTACTTAATACCTTTTTTCTAATTTTGTTTTTCTTTTCCACTCCTGATTACCATTTTGTATGCCTTGTCACTACATTAGAAAAAAATAGTTTTACTTTGTCTAAAACCACTGACAACCATATAAAATGGGGCCTCAATTCAGAAGTCTGCACTTCCTTTATCAGATATGTCTATAAATCAAAAATCATCCTTTTCAAACATTTGCATTTCCTTTTTCATTCTCACTAATTCTATTTTTTTCTCTTTTGCTTATTTTATACATTATTACTTATTTATTTATTATTTTTATACCTATTCAAATGTTATTTTATGACATATATTCCTTTTCTTTCATATTGTTTAAACTTGCTGACCCTATCCTCCTTTCCTGCTTTTTATCTAATATAATATATAATAATATATAATTATGCCTAAAGTACATAACACAAAATACCTCATTTAAAATGTTTAGTTATGAATGCACGGAAGAGCAGAATCAAAAGTCAAGAGTCAGAGACAACAGTATTTTCTTTGGACTATATGATATTGTTAGTATTACAGTATCAATTGAAAGTGATAGAGAGGAATTATCATATCATCGGAGTTACATCTTTCAGTAAAAGCAGGTAAGGTGAGAAAGGAGGAGGTGTGGTGTTTTGCGTCAGTATCGAAAAGGAGAACATTTTAGAATTCCTGTGGATCAAGAAAATAAGATAGAAGTCCAGAGATTAAAGGCAATGAAGATATAGCAGTTGTAGATTATGTGCAAAAAAGAACAAACCAAATGTATCCTGTGACTAAAGGGCACACCCTACTCTAGCAGCCTTAGAGATTTAAACCTGTTTAGTCATGAACAGGGTAGGATGAATGGTGACAATCTATCTTACTAAACCACAGTTAATTTATACATGGCGGACGCACTGAGGTGCATGCGCACTGCGGCCTTGGCGCCCGCCCCAGTGTCCAGAGTCATACGCACGCATGCGCACTGCAGCCTTGGTGCCCGCCCCAGAGTCCAGAGTCAAACGCAGCGGCGCCCGCCCCAGAGTCAAACGCAGTGGCTTCCCAGAGTCAGTAGGTGGCGCCCAAATAACAACGTGCTGAGCCGTGGCGCCCGCCCCAGAGTCAAACACAGCGGCTTCCCAAAACGCAGCGGCTTCCCAGAGTCAGTAAGTGGCGCCCAGACAACACAACCTGTGAGCGCCCAAACAACACAACCTGTACAGTCATGGATACAAACAATGAACGAAGGCGCCCACACAAAGAAACCGCTTTAGTTCAAATAGGGTTAGTGAATTAAATGGAAACTTTGCCATGCCTACGACCTGTGAACTACACCTGAGGTAAAGCGTGCACGCCAGGTTGTACAGCCGCCCGGACACGACTGCCCACACCACCGCATATACCCTCCATGATATTTCATCACGCAGCGGCTTCCCACCGAGGCGCATATTGCGCCATGGCGCACGCCCCAGAGTCAAACGCAGCGGCTTCCCAGAGTCAGTAGGTGGCGCCCAAACAACACAACCTGTTCACTACACTTGCTCTAATCCACTGTGCCTGTAATATACATCCCAGCAGTTGGTGTCAGCAAAGGCTACAGAATCACGTCTCCACAAAACGAAACCGCTTTAGTACAGATATGCGTATTGAATTAAATGACATTTCCCCAGACGCACCCACCCTCCATGATATGTCATCCATCCAGATATCGGACGGAACAGAAACTGATTGCCATTCTTGGATTTCCGATTCGCTAGCGAATCGCGGGCTTACTTGTATTTTCTCTAAGCTACATTGGAGTGCAGATTTCTCAACATTAAAATGTTAAAAGCACTTCTTTGATAGCGGAAAAAGCAGTAAAAATCTAAAGAACAATGTCTGTTTCAGATTGAAAAGTGACTATGATCTGTTAAATCAGATGCGCTGAATAAGTTAAGTAAACAGTATATACTCTAATCATGATTATGACTACAAAAGTGGTCAAGTTACTTGCACCATCTGCCTACAAACAAAAGCTGCCTGTGAATGAGCTTGTGGCAACTTTGAATCAAAACCAAATTTTTTTTTTTTGATAAGCGTCCTTTTTTTAATGAATGTTATTAATTAATAATGTTAAGATTTGGCCTCTGGCTTGTTACTCATTATTATAATTTTAAATGGATTTTTAAATTGAATTGAAGTTTTGCTGCTGTCATCTTAGACCCAAGCTTTGGCCCATCTTTGTGTTCCACAAAGCTTCATTGTGAATGGAATGCTTTTTTTGTGACAAATAAATCTTTTATTTATAAGATTCAGTGTTTGCTCTTATTACTAGCTGGGGTTTGACAATGAAATCACCCTACAGCAGGCATTATTGAGAGTGTTCAAAGTTCAAATGAGCCTGAAGTCAGGAAGTAGCTGATTACATTCTCTACTTGTGGTCATACTGAATAGTAAAAGTGTTACATTTATGGATTAGCTCAGACATTAAGATAACAGACTGGAGAAAAATCTTGGGAATATTTTGCAATATTCATTTGGGAGGCAAGAGAAGGTTATAGTGTTTTGCCAAGGATTTGATAAATGGCATAGGTATTGGATTGGAAAAATGTTAAAAGTGAGTAGCATACTTTTGATGATATCCTTGACAGAGCGCTAATCCACCAGCATGCCTACTCTCACATGCACATCTACACTAATATTTGCACAGGGGCCCATTGAGAGTCACCAGTTAAACTAAGCAGCATATCTTTGGGGAACTGGGCGGAAAACCTACATAGACTTGGGAAGAACATACAAAGTCCGCATCAAGCCCTGAATGCTGGATCTGTGAAGCAGCATTTCTGCCAGATCATCCCAGGAAAATAACAAAAGGAAACCTTACCGAGAAACTGCAAAAAGTTATTACCCTTCAAAAAAGCATTGTATGAATTCTCAGACCAGCACTTATGATACAAAAATAATAAGTGCCTGTGATATTAAATAAGAAAATGTGCATATGTATGTTCAGCCAGACCACATTCCAAGCCATGCTCAGATGCCTGGTAAGACTGTTCTGTATTAGGGTGCACTATGATTTAACAAGACATTGCTGCCTTTAACAGCAGCAAGAGTGCATAGAGAATAAAATAAATATTCATTTTAATAAATGGATATATCAGTAATGGAAGAAGGTCTGAAAATGAATTCATACTAATAATGGAAACATGGTTAGATGGTCAATATTTTTTTACATTTCCATAAGGAAATAACATAATTATGTATTTTAGTTTATTTAACCTAAATGTTAAAGCTAATAACTCTGTGACTGTAGCCACAGAAATAAAATGCAGGAAATTAAAATGAGTAAACCAGAGCAGCTCTCCAGATCAAGAGTGTGTCCTTTATTGTGCTTTCAGAAAGTAATGTATATTTTTATTCCTTTTTCAATGTTTTATATAATGTGGTCTTCTTAAGCATTTGCAGTCCAGTATTTGTAATGTACTGCCTTTTTAACAGCTTAGATAAACATTACACTGACTGAAGAGTGCCATAATTTCATCTGCAACTGGGTTATGTCAGAACGTTTTACTGTTGGACTCAAAAAGAATTAGCTTTTTATCCTGTTGGATAATCAGAAAGGTGAAGGGCCTCTGGTTGGCCACACACAAATTATGTTCACTTACTTTCTTCCCATTTTAAGAGAGGACTAAATAAGATCCGAGGAACTTCGTCTTTTGCTCACTGAGGAAAGGAACATTTTTTTTATGTACATGTAATTTGGATATAGTGCATCCTAATCATTACATCCAAATTTCAAAATGAGAAAAAATCATTATGCAAAAAGTCCGTTTGCATGGTTCGCCAGCTGGGTTTGTATGTTGTGATTAGTCTCACAGTGCCAGAATTGATTCTCAAACAAGAATATACATCTTTGGACAACCCGTTAAAAAGTGTGTAGTGAATTGTAGCAAAATCCTCACACACAGGACTTCTTCCTAAAACAGCTGCAATTTCTGCAGTCCCTGTGTTTTAAACTGACACTGGGGAAAAGGCAAAAGATACTGAACAAAACATAACACTGAGAGAAACTAAAAAGGTAAAACTGATGTTATCCTTTCAGGAGTTTATTAGCACAAGGTAATTGAAACTTAGTAATTAATGTGCATGATGTAATGAGCACTGCAACACTGGCGACAGACACAGACACCATCACACATACACATGGAGACCTCCGCAGCTACTGGGATCCACCTGTTTATGAAGTGCCTCTGTCTGCTGCAGTATCTTTCTGTCATTTTGGTTATTGTCATTACATCACTATAACACATAACAGCAAGTAGAGTGTAGATAAGCTTTTTGGACTATGGATATGCAACGTGTTAAAACACTTCGGCTATCTTGTCATGGCATGTTTGCATTTCCAGTTAGAAAGTAATGTTAAATTTTGTGGTTATTCGTTTAGACATGTAGTCAGAAGGGGGATATTATGCAGACTCATGAGTGCATCTACTGGTGTTGTTAGGCAGATTTGTTGATTCGGGTATTCGCACAGCACCTGCGACACCTCGTTCATGTTTACTATTCATCCTTTGATGCTCTTGAATGCCAATGTATAATTTGATGCTACAGAAAGGTTTTTTATCCTTGCGTCAGGTTATGTTTATTTTTAAAACACACATTTATATGTCTAATAAAGTTTTTTAGGAGACTTTTCAACTGTAAACAGTTCATTGTAAACAAGCTTGCTCTCTATCAATACAGGTTAACAAAAGCATATCTGATATTTACAGTTCTAAATTACCTTCCCTATTCTGAGAATCACCTTAATGAAGTGATGGATTGGTTTAGAAATCTGATACTTAGTAAGCCTTCTAATTGTTCCTACCCAGTTTTAATCAAAATTCGCTCATCGTTGTCTTCAAATATATGCGTTATATATCTGGTTTAGTAAGACTAGTATGTAACTATTGTTTAAAACAGAAGTAGGGTACTGTAGTAATCTCTTACATATGTTTAAATAATTTTTATATTTAGAAGTAAAATGACATGCCTCTTCATCATAGAATGACATCCCTACCTCTCAAAACACATCAGCAGAAAAAGGACAGTTAAGAGAGTCAGTGTAATCTTTAGCTATAAATATATGTGGTGGTGAGGATAATAACAGATTAAGACAAAAAAAAAAGTTCAGAATTAAACTCATTAGGTGGTTTGGGAAGCAAACACATTGTAACTAAGGAGAGAGGCTGAGAGCCTATTAACACAACAAGATATTCAAAAACAGCTAAAACTAGACTTGTACTTAACAATGAGTTTTGGGGGCTTAACACAACATGCTACCACCTTCTTATAAGTGGTTTGGACTTGCATGCAAGTCCATGGTAGGTCACTTGCATCAGAAAAACACAGTTACTGAGCTGTTGGCATGTTTCAATCAAATATCTGTCTTTTTTTTCTTGAATTTATGGAAATGCAGAGCATCATCGTTCTAAGATTGAATATTAAGCAGTAAGTGGTGTGGGAACTCAAAATTAAAACCTCTTGCAAGAGATCTCAGAGAAATTAAACTAACAAATTAACAAATTGTCACATTACATGCTTAGAACCCATTTCTCTCTCTTTCGCTCTATCTCTCTGTCTCGGTAGACTCAATCTTCTCTTTCTCCTGTCAGGTAAGCATACACCCCACTTTTATTCTAACTTTACACTCATTAATTTTTTGGCAGTGAAATAATGAGATGGTCTCTTACAGCTATGCTCTGAAATTAATTGCAGTGCCAGTGACAGCACTACACCAAGCTTGAATATCTGCTAGCTGCCCCTGGTGTCCCTTTGCCCATTAGATTTCAATAAACTTAAAGAGCTGGGTCTGCAAGGCAGCTTCTAAAATGTCTCCTGTTGTTATCTCTGATGTATTTTCCCACGTATTGTCTCTTTTTAAGAAAACAGCTTGTAGTTCCTAGGTACTGTATGTGTTTGGTTACCTGCCCTCTAGTGTTTTTTGAAGAATACTGACTGCTTTCCATCCAAGCAACATCTTTGTCTTTCTTTCTGCTCTTGCCCCTGTCTAATACTTCTCCAGAATATACATTTTTTTGATAATTACTTCAGCAGCAGCAGCAACAACAACAACAACAAAAAAGATCACTTATGTAAAGAAGTCATGACATGTGGTATAGTGGAAGCATCTATAATTACCTAGGAACAAATGCAAATTATTTATGTTGTTTCAAAAAAAGAATTGTGCACAATTACCAAAACACCACAACACTTCAGAGTGGCTTCAAAGTGTCCTGCAGTCTCTCTGCCCAAGATTCAAATACTATCATCTACTATAAATGAGAAGAACTAGAAATAATTAGAGGTAGGCTGGGTGCGGGCATTTAATTTACTGCTCATCTTAAAAAAATGCATTATGTATTCAATACTATTATGTAGTTTGCTGTTGTTAGACTATCCTGAAAACCTTACCATAATAGCTCTTCAATTATACAATTCCATATATGCATGCATATTTAGTTTTTATCCATATTGTGACTCTTCCAATATCCAATAAGTCTTTTATAAAATATTAAAGTGGATAAAGAAGAGAAGGGACATGACACAAGTATCTCCTGCAAACATATCCCACATGGTTGATAGTCCCTTTTCCTGATGATGTTGTGTTGCACACACAGTCAGAATAAGACTTTTACAATGTCAAAATTTAATGCTGATATCACAGAAAAAGGTAATGTATTATTTGTGCTTAACAGCTAATGTATGGTGTAAACCTAGACATATTTTTTAATGACCCTTGCTCAAAGAATCTGAAAGTGTTAAATACTATATACGTACATAAATCAGTTACCGGTGTCTTTAAATGAAATAAGAGGTCAATATACTGTATGAGACAGTCATTCTTCCTTCCATATGTTGTCTATCAGGCAAATGTTTTTTTTTTAAATTCCACTTTCAATACCTGGATATTTTCAAAGGACTTTTTCATTCTGAAACTATTACGATTTTCAACAAAGCAAACAGAACTGTACAAGAAATGGGCATTAATGTATCCCATTATGTATTCTCAATTGCATTTGCTGTGTGTATTTCTTCAGGTATTGACCCAAGTGATCAAGTTTTTACTATTTCTTCAATGCAAAATCACTTACAAATAATTTTTGTTACTCGACAATTGCTTCCATTCCCTGTCGAAAGTAGCTGACGAGCGACACCAGTTACAAGTATTCAGTGCGTTCAAAGACTTGTACGAAGTACGGCCACTAACACAGTCACTCATAAAAGGGAAGATGACTCAGTGCAGGAAATGGGTATTGAAACTACCTTGGAAGACATGCAATCAACGAGGCAATTAAACGGATCTCAAGAGACGTCTTCTAGGTTGGAAAAAAAACGCTCTGCTGCCAAAACCATATATATATATATATATATATATATATATATATATATATATATATATATATATATATATATATATATATATATATATACATACATATACATATATATATACATAAACATATATATCTATTTTTCACTCTTTGTTATATTGCAGTCATTTGCTAAAATCATTTAAATTAATTTTTTTCCTCATTAATGTACACACAGCACCCCATATTGACAGACAAAAAAAAGAATTTTTGAAATTGTTGCAGATTTATTAAAAAAGAAAAACTGAAATATCACATGGTCCTAAGTATTCAGACCCTTTGCTCAGTATTTAGTAGAAGCACCCTTTTGAGCTAATACAGCCATGAGTCTTCTTGGGAAAGATGCAACAAGTTTTTCACACCTGGATTTGGGGATCCTCTGCCATTCCTCCTTGCAGATCCTCTCCAGTTCTGTCAGGTTGGATGGTAAACGTTGGTGGACAGCCATTTTTAGGTCTCTCCAGAGATGCTCAATTGGGTTTAAGTCAGGGCTCTGGCTGGGCCATTCAAGAACAGTCACAGAGTTGTTGTGAAGCCACTCCTTCGTTATTTTAGCTGTGTGCTTAGGGTCATTATCTTGTTGGAAGGTAAACCTTCGGCACAGTCCGAGGTCCTTAGCACTCTGGAGAAGGTTTTTGTCCAGGATATCCCTGTACTTGGCCGCATTCATCTTTCCCTCGATTGCAACCAGTCGTCCTGTCCCAGCAGCTGAACAACACCCCCACAGCATGATGCAGCCACCGCCATGCTTCACTGTGGGGACTGTATTGGACAAGTGATGAGCAGTGCCTGGTTGTCTCCACACATACCGCTTAGAATTAAGGCCAGAAAGTTCTATCTTGGTCTCATCAGACCAGAGAATCTTATTTCTCACCATCTCAGAGTCCTTCAGGTGTCTTTTAGCAAACTCCATGCGGGCTGTCATGTGTCTTGCACTGAGGAGAGGCTTCCGACAGGCCACTCTGCCATAAAGCCCTGACTGGTGGAGGGCTGCAGTGATGGTTGACTTTCTACAACTTTCTCCCATCTCCTGACTGCATCTCTGGAGCTCAGCCAAAGTGATCTTTGGGTTCTTCTTTACCTCTCTCACCAAGGTCTTCTCCCCCGGTAGCTCAGCTTGTCCGGACGGCCAGCTGTAGGAAGGGTTCTGGTCGTCCCAAACGTCTTCCATTTAGGGATTATGGAGGCCACTGTGCTCTTGGGAACCTTAAGTGCAGCAGAAATTTTTTTTGTAACCTTGGCCAGATCTGTGCCTTGCCACAATTCTGTCTCTGAGCTCTTCAGGCAGTTCCTTTGACCTCATGATTCTCATTTGCTCTGACATGCATTGTGAGCTGTAAGGTCTTATATAGACAGGTGTGTGGCTTTCCTAATCAAGTCCAATCAGTATAACCAAACACAGCTGGAGTCAAATGAAGGTGATCTCAAGGGTGATCAGAAGAAATGGAAAGCACCTGAGTTAAATATATGAGTGTCACAGCAAAGGGTCTGAATACTTAGGACCATGTGATATTTCGGTTTTTCTTTTTTAATAAATCTGCAATAATAATAATAAATCTTTTTTTTGTCTGTCAATATGGGTTGCTGTGTGTACATTAATGAGGAAAAAAATTAATTTAAATGATTTTAGCAAATGGCTGCAATATAACAAAGAGTGAAAAATTGAAGGGGGTCTGAATACTTTCCGTACCCACTGTACATACATATACATACATATACACATATACATATACATATACACACACACACATATATATATATATATATATATATATATATATATATATATATATATATATATATATATATATATATATCCATCCATCCATTTTCCAACCCGCTGAATCCGAACACAGGGTCACGGGGGTCTGCTGGAGCCAATCCCAGCCAACACAGGGCACAAGGCAGGGAACCAATCCTAGGCAGGGTGCCAACCCACCGCAGGAAACACACAAACACACCCACACACCAAGCACACACTAGGGCCAATTTAGAATCGCCAATCCACCTAATCTGCATGTCTTTGGACTGTGGGAGGAAACCGGAGCGCCCGGAGGAAACCCACGCAGACACGGGGAGAACATGCAAACTCCACGCAGGGCGGACCCGGGAAGCGAACCCGGGTCCCCAGATCTCCCAACTGCGAGGCAGCAGCGCTACCCACTGCGCCACCGTGCCGCCTATATATATATATATATATATATATATATACAGTACATCTATACTAATAAAAGGCAAAGCCCTCACTGACTCACTGACTGACTGACTGACTGACTGATTCACTCATCACTAATTCTCCAACTTCCCGTGTAGGTAGAAGGCTGAAATTTGGCAGGCGCATTCCTTACAGCTTACTTACAAAAGTTAGGCAGGTTTCATTTCGAAATTCTACGCGTAATGGTCATAACTGGAAACTGTTTTTTGTCCATATACTCTAATGGAGGAGGCGGAGTCACGTATCACGTCATCACGTATTACGCCTCCTACGTGATCACGTGAAGTGAAAACAAGGAAGAGATTTACAGCACGAGTCAAACGCGGGAACGAAGGTAAATGACGTTAATTGTTGAGTGTCTTTTAATACTGTGTAAGCATACATATTAACAAATGTGCAATTAAACGTGTGCATTTACAGGGTGATTTCTCAGGCTTAAAAGCTCGCCTTTTATTAAAAAGGTAAATGCTGTTTTCATTCTGAAGGGCACAAACCACGTTAGATTTCATGCTCAAGAGTAAGCTCAGCACACAGCTTGGTCATATTACAACCGGAAGGGTGAACTGACAATATATACAAAGAGATCCTTAAGAAATAATTATTGATTCATTTTCCCTCAGTTTAAAAAGGTTTACTTTTCTTCTTAATAAAAATTTTAAAGCGGTACTTCGCCGCTGCAAAGCGCGGGTATTTTGATATATATCAAAATATATCGCGTCATCACGCCTCCAAAGTAAGCACGTGAACTGACCCGCTGCCATTTGCAATGCCATATTCGTGAGATACAAGTTTAATGACAAGACACGAGGTATAAACGACAGTTTGTATCACTTTGGGACAGAGTTAAAATTGCTGTGGACAGAAACTTTTAACTGCCGGATCTTAGCTAACATTAAATAAACCCGTGGACATCGCAACATCACACAAGACAGCGGCTCACGTGAAGTGACTGAACGCAGCACGAGTGATCACTTCAATGAATCAAACCTATTCAAAAAACACATTTCACAATTGATAAGGTACGAAAACAATAGATAGATAGATAGATACTTTATTAATCCCAATGGGAAATTCACAATATGAAACCGATTGTGGATTTCCGTACAGCCACTGAAACTTTGTGACGGCACGAGACTTCAGGTGACGTGTCTGCAAAAGAACCTCATTCAGGCAACTATTTTTACTGGCGGTGGCTCAGGGGAGAGAGTTTTTATTCCTCGCATCCCCGTTATACCCTCTGATCTCCAATTTCAATTCAAACGCCTCCAATTTACACTAAGGTTCTGCTTAGCAATGACAATTAATAAGTCTCCGTTGTTGAGTGTCTTTTAATACTGTGTAAGCATAGATATTAACACATGTGCAATTAAACGTGTGCATTTACGGGGTGATTTCTCAGGCTTAAAAGCTCGCCTTTTATTAAAAAGCTAAATGCAAACTGTTTTCATTCTGAAGGGCACAAACCACGTTAGATTTCATACTCAAGAGTAAGCTCAGCACACATCTTGGTCATATTAGAACCGGAAGGGCGAACTGACAACATGGTATACAAAGAGATCCTTAAGAAATAATTATTGATTCATTTTCCCTCAGTTTAAAAAGGTTTACTTTTCTTCTTAATAAAAATTTTAAAGCAGTACTTCGCCGCTGCCAAGCGCGGGTATTTTGATATATATCAAAATATATCGCGTCATCACGCCTCCAAAGTAAGCACGTGAACTGACCCGCTGCCGTTTGCAATGCCATATTCGCAAGATACAAGTTTAATGAGAAGACACCAGGTATAAACGACAGTTTGGATCACTTTGTGACAGAGTTAAAATTGCTGTAGCGAGAAACTTTTAACTGCCGGGTCTTATCTAACATTAAATAAACCCCTGGACATCGCAACATCACACAAGAGATCGGCTCACGTGAAGTCACTGAACGCAGCAGGAGTGATCACTTCCATGAATCAAACATGTTCAAAAAACACATTACACAATTGATAAGGTACGACAACAATATGAAACCGATTGTGGATTTCCGTACAGCCACTGAAACTTTGTGACGGCACGAGACTTCAGGTCACGTGTCTCCAAAAGAA